>NW_027140700.1:402500-574398 GCF_036365525.1 Heterodontus francisci | reverse complement strand
TACATCATGTTGGTGAATGTCCACTATCCTGGCACCAGCCAGGATACCTTCATTCTGAAACAGTCAGCTGGTCCCAATGTTTCGGAGCTCCATGGAAAACCGGAATGCGGTTCCTCAGAGACAATGGACCCCCCCCACCCCAGACATGGCTATACCTCCTACACCCCCAATCCCACTTTCCACTGCCAGTCAAACACTCCAGCAGGAACACAGTGGAACAGACCATCGGTGTGATGAAGCAATGCTTACAATGTCTGAACCGCTCGGGGGGAGCCCTCCAGTACACACTGGAGCAGGTGTCCACGTTCATGGTGTTCTGCTGCACCCTTCATATCATCACCATCATGAGGACACAGTCATTGGCACCAGGAATCCGGAGGTTCCCTCAGGAGGAAGCGGAGGAGGCAGGGAGGATATTTCCTGGTTGCCTTCGACCCGGACAGGCTGTCGGAGAGTCCCTGCCAAGATTCCAGATACCACAGGACAACTTCCCTGTCCCACCATGGATCCCCCCCATTCTCCACCATTACACCCATCTGAACGCCCCGTGACAGCGTCCCCTTGGTCACCATCCTGCAATAAAAGCCACCAACAAAAACTTTTTCATTAACATCTCTATCCATCACCAATTAAACAAACAAAACTGAACTGTTCACACTTGTGTATTCCCTTGGTGCCTGTCTTGTGAGTTCCCTCGACCTGCCTTGTGCTCCTACACAATGTTTCTCCAGTGACTGCAGCATGGCTGGTGAAAGGCTGCTGACTTTCACTGGGGGGTGACTGCAGATTGCCTTGGAGGACGTCCTCGAGCGGCTCTGGGCACTGAGGGCTCGGATTCAGACTGCACCACCTCGATATGGGCAGCAGCAGCCTGGGCTGGCTGATGAGTAACAGCAAGGACATTGGTGGAGTGACAGTGAAGGGAGAACAAATACTGTCATCCTGAGAGAGGAAAGCAGGTTCATGCTCCACGGAGCCACTGTAAATCCCACTTGATGACACCTCAGCAATCCATGTAATCCACCGGATCACTGAGACACTGGGTGTCTGCCGTCTGTGCTGCTGTGGAAGCTGAGACAATGGGGCTCATTCTGGGGTAGGTGGGACCTCTACAAACAGGATGGTCGTCACCTGAACCAGGGGGGTACCAATATTCTGGGGGGGAGATTTGCTAGTGCTCTTCGGGGGGGGGTTAAACTAATTCAGCAGGGGAATGGCAACCTAAATTGTAGTTCCAGTGTACAGGATGTTGAGAGTAGTGAGGTCAGGGATAAGGTTACAAGGACGCAAGAGGGCACTGGCAAGCAAGAACTTGGCTTAAAGTGTGTCTACTTCAACGCCAGGAGCATCCGGAATAAGGTGGGTGAGCTTGCAGAATGGGTTGGTACCTGGGATTTCGATGTTGTGGCCATTTCGGAGACATGGGTAGAGCAGGGGCAGGAATGGATGTTGCAGGTTCCGGGATTTAGATGTTTCAGTTAAAACAGAGAAGATTCTAAAAGAGGAGGGGGTGTGGCATTGTTAATCAAGGAGAGTATTACAGCGGCAGAAAGGACGTTTGAGGACTCGTCTACTGAGGTAGTATGGACCGAGGTTAGAAACAGGAGAGGAGAGGTCACCGGTCTTCTATAGACCTCCGAATAGTTCCAGAGATGTAGAGGAAAGGATAGCGAAGATGATTCTTGACAGGAGCGAGAGTAACAGGGTAGTGGTTATGGGGGACTTTAACTTTCCAAATATTGACTGGAAATACTATAGTTCGAGTACTTTAGATGGGTCTGTTTTTGTCCAGTGTGTGCAGGAGGGTTTTCTGACACAGCATGTAGACAGGCCAACCAGGGGCGATGCCACATTGGATTTGGTACTGGGTAATGAACCCGGCCAGGTGTTAGATTTAGATGTAGGTGAGCACTTTGGTGATAGTGATCACAATTCGGTTAGGTTTACCTTAGCGATGGGCAGGGACAGGTATATACCGCAGGGCAAGAATTATAGCGGGGGGAAAGGAAATTATGATGCGATTAGGCAAGATTTAGGATGCGTAGGATGGGGAAGGAAACTGCAGTGGATGGGCACAATCGAAATGTGGAGCTTATTCAAGGAGCAGCTACTGCGTGTCCTTGATAAGTATGTACCTGTGAGGCAGGGAGGAAGTTGTCGAGCGAGGGAGCCGTGGTTTACTAAAGAAGTTGAAGACGCTTGTCAAAAGGAAGAAGAAGGCTTATGTTCGGATGAGACGTGAAGGCTCAGTTAGGGCGTTGAGAGTTACAGGCCAGCCAGGAAGGATCTAAAGGGAGAGCTAAGAAGAGCAAGGAGAGGACACGAGAAGTCATTGGGGGATAGGATCAAGGAAAACCCTAAGGCTTTCTATAGGTATATCAGGAATAAAAGAATGACTAGAGTTAGATTAGGGCCACTCAAGGATAGTAGTGGGAAGTTGTGTGTGGAATGAGAGGAGATAGGGGAAGCGTTAAATGAATATCTTTCGTCAGTATTTACAGTAGAGAAAGAAAATGTTGTCGAGTAGATTACTGAGATTCAGACTACTAGGTTGGATGGGATTGAGGTTCACAAGGAGGAGGTGTTAGCAATTTTGGAAAGTGTGAAAATAGATAAGTCCCCTGGGCCAGATGGGATTTATCCTAGGATTCTCTGGGAAGCCAGGGAGGAGATTGCAGAGCCTTTGTCCTTGATCTTTATGTCGTCATTGTCGACAGGATTAGTGCCGGAAGACTGGAGGATAGCAAATGTTGTCCCCTTGTTCAAGAAGGGGAGTAGAGACAGCCCTGGTAATTATAGACCTGTGAGCCTCACTTCGGTTGTGGGTAAAACGTTGGAAAAGGTTATAAGAGACAGGATTTATAATCATCTTGAAAAGAATAAGTTCATTAGCAATAGTCAGCACGGTTTTGTGAAGGGTAGGTCGTGCCTCACAAACCTTATTGAGTTTTTCGAGAAGGTGACCAAACAGGTGGATGAGGGTAAAGCAGTGGATGTGGTGTATATGGATTTCAGTAAGGCGTTTGATAAGGTTCCCCACGGTAGGCTATTGCAGAAAATACGGAAGTATGGGGTTGAAGGTGATTTAGAGCTTTGGATCAGAAATTGGCTAGCTGAAAGAAGACAGAGGGTGGTGGTTGATGGCAAATGTTCATCCTGGAGTTTAGTTACTAGTGGTGTACCGCAAGGATCTGTTTTGGGGCCACTGCTGTTTGTCATTTTAATAAATGACCTGGAAGAGGGTGTAGTAGGGTGGGTTAGTAAATTTGTGGATGACACGAAGGTCGGTGGAGTTGTGGATAGTGCCGAAGGATGTTGTAGGGTACAGAGGGACATAGATAGGCTGCAGAGCTGGGCTGAGAGATGGCAAATGGAGTTTAATGCGGAAAAGTGCGAGGTGATTCACTTTGGAAGGAGTAACAGGAATGCAGAGTACTGGGCTAATGGGAAGATTCTTGGTAGTGTAGATGAACAGGGAGATCTTGGTGTCCAGGTACATAAATCCCTGAAAGTTGCTACCCAGGTTAATAGGGCTGTTAAGAAGGCATATGGTGTGTTAGCTTTTATTAGTAGGGGGATCGAGTTTCGGAGTCACGAGGTCATGCTGCAGCTGTACAAAATTCTGGTGAGACCGCACCTGGAGTATTGCGTGCAGTTCTGGTCTCCGCATTATAGGAAGGATGTGGAAGCTTTGGAAAGGGTGCAGAGGAGATTTACTAGGATGTTGCCTGGTATGGAGGGAAGTTCTTACGAGGAAAGGCTGAGGGACTTGAGGTTGTTTTCGTTGGAGAGAAGGAGGAGGAGAGGTGACTTAATAGAGCCATACAAGATAATCAGAGGGTTAGATAGGGTGGATAGTGAGAGTCTTTTTCCTCGGATAGTGATGGCAAACACGAGGGGACATTGCTTTAAGTTGAGGGGTGATAGATATAGGACAGATGTTAGAGGTAGTTTCTTTACTCAGAGAGTAGTAGGGGCGTGGAACGCCCTGCCTGCAACAGTAGTAGACTCGCCAACTGTAAGGGCATTTAAATGGTCATTGGATAGACATATGGATGAAAATGGAATACTGTAGGTCAGATGGTTTCACAGGTCGGCGCAACATCGAGGGCCGAAGGGCCTGTACTGCGCTGTAATGTTCTAATCTAATCTAATGGTCACCAAACACTGTATCGCAGCTGGGTCCCCTAATGCTGTCATAGAGTTAGTGACCACTTCCACAGGGGAAGGAATAGGCTTCTAGCTCTGTGCAATGTCCTGTGCCATGTTGGAGCCGGACTCCTCCATGTTCCTTGACAGTGATAACAGACTGTCGGACAGGCCTGTCAATGGACAAACTATCTCAGTGTACATGTCGATCAGCATTCTCCAGCATGCTGTTCCAGCAATGTTCACATCTGAGTCCTGTGTATTATAACTCGTTTGTGACCTTGCCCTCCGGTAAGCTGGCACATGAACTATCCTTTCCCCGTGGCCTGGCTGCAGCTCACTCGTGCTCGGTGACTCACCACGTGCAGATTCTGACTCTAAACCAGCCTCTTCAGCACACACAGTGTAAGTATTTGAGCTGTTGGCTGTGAGTATCAGAGCAAGTGATGGGGCTTCACCATCAGTGCTGTGCTGCTGCTCTTTCTCTGTCTCCTGGAGCTGCTGTGACTGGGAAGCTGGCAGTTTTCAGTTATCGTTGGAAAGTACAAAATCAGAAGGGGAGGGTTGGGTTGTGGGATTGGGGGTGGGATGGAAAGCAGGAGGTCCATGGTCCCACCATCTGCAGCTTGTACATCATCCCAGACAGCAGGATGAGAGGGAGGTGGGAGTTAAGAAGGGACATCAGGCAGGTGCATAACATCATCCTGAATACTCTTGGTCATGTCGGATGCTACGGGCTCTGTCACAGCCGGTCCCATGATGTGGAGAACCATCTCCTCCCTTTGGCTCAGGGGATGAAGGTCTGCCTGGCCCCCGCCGGTTCACTTCTTCGCCTGTGATTATGGGCCACCTTGTCCTGTAAGAGATGGGATGGAATAACAGTAATTGTGTTTCACTGTATTTGGGTGATGTGCCTGCAATAGCTGAATAGCTGGAGGTATGTGGAGGCAGTGAGAGGTGGGTATGAGGCTGGTATCAGTGGAAGGTGTGTGAGGGTGAGGTGGAGTATGTGAATGTTCGGTGTGAGTCCTGAGTGATAGGTGCTCCTGATGGGTGAGTGATGGGGGTGTGGTGCATTGAGCAGTGTGAGATGTTGGTGATGTTGGGGGTAGGAGATGCCATTTGGAGATGAAGTCACTGACATCGAACACCCGTGTGAGCTCATTAAACTTCTTCTGGCACTGCTGCCACGTCCTCGGGCCCACACCTCTTGCATTGACATCCCTGGCCACCTTCTCCCAGTCCCTTCAGAGAGCGTTACTTGAGGGCCTCGGCCGCACGCCATGGAAACATGGCCTCTTTCCTCCTGTCACCCTCCATGACTAAGGCCTCCAGCACCACATCCGTGAACTGCAAAGCCCTCTATAGTTTTTTAGTTTTAGTGTTAGAGATACAGCACTGAAACAGGCCTTCGGCCCACCGTGTCTGTGCCGATCATCAACCAGCCATTTATACTAATCCTACACTAATTCCATATTCCTACCACATATTCCTACCTGTCCCTATATTTCCCTACCACCTACCTATACTAGGGGCAATTTATAATGGGAAATTAACCTATCAACCTGCAAGTCTTTGGCATGAGAGAGGAAACCGCAGCACCCGAAGGAAACCCACGCAGACACAGGGAGAACTTGCAAACTCCACACAGGCAGTACCCAGAATTGAACCCGGGTCGCTGGAGCTGATAGGCTGCAGTGCTAACCACTGCACCACTGTGCCGCCCTAATGTTCCATTTACCTTGTTTCCAATTGCAGAATTCACAGTCAGCACACGCAGACTCCTGTTATTCAGTGCAGCTTCCTTTTAAGAGGGACAGACTGCCTTTAAAAGCTGAATGCTGGCTGAAACACGAGCCAGCCTCACACACAGTTCTGTCCCAGTTAACAGTGCAGACAGACAGCAGTGCGAGTCACCCTGGGCAGCAAGTAGAATTCATGGAAATGAGGAGACAGCAGAAGCTTTGTGTGTCACCTGCCTCAACAAGAACGGGCACGGGCAGATCATGAATCACAAACCCGACGCACAGAAGGAGGATATTCGGCCCATTGTGTTAGTGCAGTCTCTTTGAAAGGGATATCTAATTAGTTCCTCTCCCCTCCTCTTGCCCCACATTCCAGCTTTTTAAATTCCAATTCATGTATTTGCTGAATTCTCTTTTGAAAGATATTATTGAACCTGCTTCCACCATGTTTTCAGGCAGTGAATTCCAGATCCCAACAACTTGCTGTGTAAGAAAATTCTCCTCATTTCACCTCTGGTTCTTTGTCAATTACCTTCAATCTGTGTCTTCTTAATACTGAACTTTCTGACACTGGAAACAGTTTCACATTAATTACTCTATCAAAACCCTTCATGATTTTGAATTCTATATTAAATCTCCCCTTACCCTTCACTGCTCTAAAGAGAACAATCCCAGCTTTTCCAATCTCTCCACGTAACTGAATTCCCAGGTCCCTGGTACCATTCTAGTAAATCATCTCTGTATCTTCACTAAGTCCTTGACATCCTTACCAAAGTGTGGTGATCAGAATTGGACACAATTCTCCAGCTGGGACCTAACCAAGAATGTATAAAAATCAGCATTTCCTCCTGAGTTTTATTACTCTGTGCCTCTCTCTAACACCAAGGAAACTACATGTTACCTTCAAAGATCTGTGTGTGTACACCTCCAGTTCTCTCTAATCCTGCACCCACTTTATAATGGTACCATTGAGTTTATATTGTTTCTCCTCATATTTCCTACCCAAATGTCTCACTTCACACTTCACTGTGTTAAATTACATCTGCGATGTTCCTGTACATTTCACCAGTCAGTCTCTGTCCTGCTGAAGTCTGTTACTATCATTCACACTCTTTATTAACATTTCTGAGTTTCCTGTCATCTGGAAACTTTGACATTATCCCGTCTGTACACAAGCCCATTACATTAACATACAGCAACAGTGATCCCAACAGTGACCCTGGGGAACCCCACTGTGTACTTCCCTCCAGACCGAACAACAACCATTCTCCAATACTCTCCGTTTTCTGTCACGGAGCTAAGTTCCTGCTTGCTGGCATTGAAAATAAAAAAAAGCACTTCCATTTATGTAACGCCTTTATGACCACTGCATGTCCCAAAGCGATTTACAACCAACGCGTACCTTTTAATGTTTAGTCAGTCTTGTAATGTAGGAAAAACACAGCCAATTTCCGCACAGCAAGATCCCACAAGTAGCAGTGTGATCATGATCAGATCTGTTTTTGTGATGTTGATTTGAGGGGTAAATGTTGGCCAGGACACTGGGAATAATTCCGCTGACCTTCTAAATAATTCCATGGGATCTTTACATCCACCTGAGAGGGCAGACGGGGCCTGGCTTTACCTTTTCTTTGATAAGGCGGCACCTCTGACAGTGCAACACTCCCTCAGTACAGGACTGCAGTGTCAGCCTTGATTCTTGTCATCAAGTCCTGCAGTGACACTTGATCCGAGAAGCTTGTGATTGAAAGGGGAGAGAGTTACAAACTGAGCCACGGCTGACATTGACCCTTTAATCCCATGTGTTTCTAATTTGGTAACACTGCTGTTATGTGGTACCTTCTCAAACACCTGTTGAAAGGATAGGAATATTGGGAAAGTACAGACAGGAACAATCATAGAATCATAGAATTGCACAGCCCTGAATGATGTTATTCTGCCCATCAATTCAGTGCTGGCCCTTTCAAAGAGCAATCCAGTTACTCCCACTCCCTGACTCTTTCACTATATCCTAACACTTCTTCTGCTTCAGATATTTATCCAATTCCCATTTGGGATATACTATTGAATCTGTATCCATCAGTCTATCAGACAGTGCATCCCAAATCCAAACCACTCAGAAACAAAAATCCTCATGTCTGCTTCTTTTACCAATCACCTTAAATCTGTGTCTCTGGTTCGTGACCCCTTGGACATTGGAAACAGTTTCTCTTTATTTAATTTATCTAAACCCTTCCTAATGTTAAACACCTCAATGAAATCTCCTCTGTGAGTTCTCTGCTCTAAGCAGAACAATCCCAAATACATAACTGTAATCCCTCATGCCTGGACAAGTTCTAGTAAAACAGTTCTGTCACCTCTCCAAAGGCTTCATGTCCTTCCTAAAGTGTGGTTCCCAGTATTCGACACAAGACTTCATGTGCAGCTGAACTAGTATTTTATATATGTTTCACATGATGTCCTTGCTTTTGTTCATTTTGCCTCTTTTTAGAAAACCTAGGATCCCATATATTTATTAACTGTTTCGCTACCCTTTCGTGCCAGCTTCAAAGATTTGTGTACAAACACCCCAGGTGTCTCTGTTATTTCACCACCTTTATAGTTGTACCATTTAACTTGTCGTGTCTCTCCTCATTCATCCTTTCAAAATGTATTACCTCACACATCTGCAATGCCAATTAAATATTTAGAAGATTGAAGCCATTGTTTTCTGTCTCTGCTCCAAACATTTCCTAGCTACACACTCCATCCCTCTCCTTTGTAAATGCTTGAGACGAAGTCAAACTGTTCAGAAACGTGGGTACATAGTTAACCTTGAGATGCCTGGCGATGGGCTTCCGACCAAATATTCACACCATCAGTAAAACGGCTTATTTCCACCCAATAGTGAGGAAGGATATTAGCTCTGATGATGTGGAGTCTGTATGGGAAGAGCTGAGAAACACTAAGGGGCAAAAAACGTTAGTGGGTGTTATATATAGACCCCCAAACTGTGGTGGTGATGTGGGAATGGTCTTAAACAGGAAATTAGAGATGCATGCGATAAAGCAACATCTGTAATTATGGGTGAGTTTAATCTGCATATAGATTGGTCAAATCAAATTTGTCACAATAACGTCAAAGAGGAATTCATGGAATGTATATGGGATAGTTTTCTGGACCAATACGTTGAGGAACCAACCAGAGAACAGGCCATAATAAAAGCAAAATACTGCGGATGCTGGAAATCTGAAATAAAAACAAGAAATGCTGGAATCACTCAGCAGGTCTGGCAGCATCTGTGGAAAGAGAAGCAGAGTTAACGTTTCGGGTCATGACCCGTCTTTGGAACTGACAAATATTAGAAAAGTCACAGATTATAAACAAGTGAGGTGGGGGTGGGGCAAGAGATAACAAAGGAGAAGGTTCAGATTGGACCAGGCCACATAGCTGACCAAAAGGTCACGGAGCAAAGGCAAACAATATGTTTATGGTGTGTTGAAAGACAAAGCATTAGTCCAGATTAGGTGTAAATACACTGAATATTGAACAGCAGCAAGTGCAAACCTGAAAAAAAACCTGGAAAAAAACAGTGGGTCAGCTAACTGAACAAACTAAGATGAAATGAAATAAATGCAAAAAAAGATTGTAAAAAATGTAAAAAAAGAATGTAAAAAAAGGAAGAAAAAATAACTAAAAATGAAAGTAAAGTGGGGGGCTGTCATGCTCTGAAATTATTGAACTCAATGTTCAGTCCGGCAGGCTGTAGTGTGCCTAATCGGTTGATGAGATGCTGTTCCTCGAGCTTGCGTTGATGTTCACTGGAACACTGCAGCAATCCCAGGACAGAGATGTGAGCATGAGAGCAGGGGGGAGTGTCTGCAGGGGGGAGTGGCAAGCTGATTGGTTGGGTGAGTAGCAGCTGTTAGTGCATGTCGATATCTTTAAAAAAGTGAAAAGTTTATTTTTGTGGGAAAAGAACTCTGGTGATAAGGTGAGTAGATTAGATTAGATTAGATTAGAGATACAGCACTGAAACAGGCCCTTCGGCCCACCGAGTCTGTGCCGAACATCAACCACCCATTTATACTAATCCTACACTAATCCCATATTCCTACCAAACATCCCCACCTGTCCCTATATTTCCCTACCACCTACCTATACTAGTGACAATTTATAATGGCCAATTTACCTATCAACCTGCAAGTATTTTGGCTTGTGGGAGGAAACCGGAGCACCCGGAGAAAACCCACGCAGACACAGGGAGAACTTGCAAACTCCACACAGGCAGTACCCGGAATCGAACCCGGGTCCCTGGAGCTGTGAGGCTGCGGTGCTAACCACTGCGCCACTGTGCCGCCCAAAGTACTACTGAAATGTTTCTTTTTTTAATTCAGTGTAGTTTATTAAGAATCTTAGATTGAAGTGGGTAGAAAAAGGCCCCTCATGTAATTAGTATTTTTAAATTAAGGGTGTAACTAATTAATCTAAGGGTAGGTCATGACAGGAGAGTTCAGCCCCGTGATCTGCTCCTCCTGCCCTCTGTGGGAAATCAGGGACGCTTCCAGTGCCCCTGGTGACCATGTGTGCTGGAAGTGTATCCATCTGCTGCTGCTGGCTACCCACATTACGGAGAAGGAGCTGCGGGTGAAATCACTGTGGAGCATCCATAATGCTGAGGAAGTCGTGGATAACATGTTTAGCGAGGTGGTCACACCGCAGGTAATCGCTGCACAGGCAGAAAAGCGATGGGTGACCACCAGACGGAGCAGTAGGCACAGGCAGGTAGTGCAGGAGTCCCCTGTGGCCACCCCCCTCTCATACAGATAGACCGCTTTGGATACTGTTGGGGGGATGACCTCCCAGGGGAAAGCGGCAACAGCCAGGCCCGTGGGACCACAGAGGGCTCTGCTGCACAGCAGGGGTGGAAAACGGGTGGAAGAGCTATCATGATAGGGGATTCTATCGTAGGGGGTGCAGGTAGGCGTTTCTGTGGCCGCAAAAGAGACACCAGGATGGTATGTTGCCTCCCTGCTGCTAGGGTCAAGGATGTCTCGGAGTGGCTGCAGAAAATTCTGAAAGGGGAGAGTGAGCAGCCAGAGGTCGTGGCCCATATTGGTGCAAACGATATACACAGGAAGAGAGATAAGGTCCTGCACAGTGAATACAGGGAGTTAGGCAGAAGGTTAAAAAGTAGAACCTCTAGGGATAATCTCAGGATTTGGCCTAATCATCAGCCTCAAGAAAACGAACATCATGGGACAGGACGTCAGAAATGCTCCATCCATCAATATTGGCGACCACGCTCTGGAAGTGGTTCAAGAGTTCACCAACCTAGGCTCAACTATCACCAGTAACCTGTCTCTAGATGCAGAAATGTGTGGCGTTTGCAAGTTCTCCCTGTGTCTGCGTGGGTTTCCTCCAGGTGCTCTGGTTTCCTCCCACATGCCAAAGACTTGCAGGTTGATAGGTAAATTGGCCATTATAAAATTGCCCCTAGTGGAGGTAGGTGGTAGGGAAATATAGGGACAGGTGGGGATGTGGTTGGAATATGGGATCAGTGTAGGATTGGTATCAGTGGGTGGTTGATGGTCGGCACAGACTCGGTGGGCCGAAGGGCCTGTTTCAGTGCTGTATCTCTAAAATAAAATCAGCAACGCATGGGAAAAGCTACCACTGCTATGTCCAGACTGGCCAAGAGAGTGTTGAAAAAGGCGCACTGACAAAGAACACAAAACTCCGAGTGTATCAAGCCTGTCTCCTCAGTACCTTGCTCAATGGCAGCAAGGCCTGGACAACGTATGTCAGCCAACAGCGACGTGTCAATTCATTCCATCTTCGCTGCCTCCGGAGAATACTTGGTATCAGGTGGCAGGACCGTATTTCCAACACAGAAGTCCTCGAGGTGGCCAACATACCCAGCTTATACACACTACTGAGTCAGTGGCGCTTGAGATGGCTTGGCCATGTCAGCCGCATGGAAGTTGGCAGGATCCCCAGGGACACATTGTACAGCGAGCTCGCCACTGGTATCAGACCCACCGGCCGTCCATTTCTCCACTTTAAAGACGTGTGCAAACGCGACATGAAGTCCTTTGACATAGATCACAAGTTGCGGGAGTCAGTTGCCAGCGATCGCCAGAGCTGGCGGGCAGCAATTAAGGCAGGGCTAAAGTGTGGTGAGTCGAAGAGACTTAGCAGTTGACAGGAAAAAAGACAGAAGTGCAAAGGGAGAGCCAACTGTGTAACAGCCCCGACAAACAAATTTTTCTGCAGCATCTGTGGAAGAGCCTGTCCCTCTAGAATATGCCTTTATCGCCACTCCAGGCGCTGCTCCACACACCACTGACCACCTCCAGGCGCGTATCCATTGTTTCTCTAGACAAGGAGGCCAAAGAAGAAGAAGAATCTCAGGATTACTCCCTGTGCCACGTGCTAGTGAGGGTAGGAATAGGAGGATTAGGCAAATGAATGTGTGGCTGAAGAGCTGGTGTAGGCGGGAGAGCTTCAGCTACTTGGATGATTGGGATCTCTTCTGGTGCAGAGATGACCTGTACAAGAGGGTCAGGTTGCGTCTAAACTGGAAGGGGACCGATATCCTTGCGGGGAGGTTTGTTAGTACTACTCGGGAGGGTTTAAACTAGTCTTGCAGGGGGGTAGGACTCAAAGTAGTAGTCTCTCCGATGAGGTAGTTGAGGTAAATGTAGAGGTTAATGCAAGAAAGTCCAGTAGGCAGGCCGGGCAGGGGCCGGACAGGGAGCGTGGAAGATCTGGTAGGCTAAACTGCATGTACTTTAATGTAAGAGGCCTGACAGATAAGGCAGATGAACTCAGAGCACGGGTCAGTAGATGGGATTGTGATATTGTAGCTATTACAGAAACGTGGTTGAGGGATAGGCAAGACTGGCAGCTCAATGTTACGGGGTACCGATGCTTCAGGTGGAGTTAAGAGAGGATGGGGAGTTGCACTACTGATTAGGGAGCGCATCACGGTAGTAGTTAGAGAGGATATACCGGGGGGAACGTCCAGTGAGGCCATTTGAGTATAGCTTCGAAATAAACAAGTGGTGATCACTTTGATGGGATTATACTATCGGCCCCCCAATAGTCAGAGGGAATTGGAGGAGCATATATGTAGGGAAATCACAGATAGGTGTAGGAATTATAAGGTTGTAATAGTAAGTGATTTTAACTTCCCTAATATTGACTGGGACTGTCTTAGTGCTAAGGGATCAGATGGGCAAGAATTTGTTAAGTGTGTCCAGGATAGTTTTCTGAAACAGTATGTGGATGGCCCTACGAGAGAAAAGGCTGCACTCGACCTCCTCTTAGGAAATGAAGATGGGCAGGTAGCTGATGTGTCAGTGGGGGAGCACTTTGGGACCAGTGGCCATAACTCTATTAGCTTCAAGATAGTTATGGAAGAGGATAGGACTGGTCCTCAGGTTGAAGTCCCAAATTGGAGGAAGGTTAATTTCGATGGCATCAGACAGGAACTCTCAAAAGTTGAATGGCAGATACGGTTTGCAGGTAAAGGGACGTCTGGCAAGTGGGAGGCTTTTAAAAGTGAGAAAGGAATCGTTATGGGCTGGCATATTCCTGTTAGATGCAAAGGCAAGGCTGGCAAGTTTAGGGAACCTTGGTTGACAAGGGATGTTGAGGTTCTGGTCAGGACAAAGGAGGAGGCATATGTCAGGTACAGACAGCGGGGATCACACGAGTCCCTCGAGGAGTACAGGGGATGTAGGAGTACTCTTAAGAAGGAAATTAGGAGGGTGAAAAGGGGCCATGAGATTTCGCTGGCAGATAAGCTAAAGGAGAATCCTAAAATATTCTATAAGTAGATTGAGAGGAAAAGGGACGCTAGGGAGAGAGTAGGTCCCCTTAAGGAACAGTGTGGTAATCTATGTGTTGAGCCACGGGAAATGGGCGAGGTCTTAAATGAATACTTCGCATCTATATTTACCATGGATTTGACATGGAAGCTAGTGATTTGAAGGGAGGGAACAGCAATATCCTGGAGCATATCAACATTACAAAGGAGGAGGTGTTGGAGGTTTTGAAGCGCATTAAGGTGGAAAAATCCCCCAAGGCCTGACCAGGTGTATCCTGGGATGCTATGGGTAGAAAGGGAGGAGATTTTTGGAGCCCGAGCAGAGGTTTTTGCATTATCGTTAGCCACGGGTGAGATACCGGAAGACTGGAGGATAGCTAATGCTGTGTCTTTATTTAAGAAGGGCAGCAGTGATAAGCCAGGGAACTACAGGCCGGTGAGCCTTACATCAGTGATGGGAAAGTTATTGGAAGGGACTCTGACAGACAGGATTTATTTGCATCTGGAAAGGCAACGTCTGATTCGGGATAGTCAGCATGGCTTTGTGCATGGGAATCATGTCTCACGAATTTGACTGAGTTTTTTGAGGAGGTGACCATGAGGATTGACGAAGGCAGGGCGATGGACGTTGTTTACATTGACTTTAGCAAGGCCTTTGACAAGGTCCCGCATGGTCGGCTGGTCCAGAAGGTTCGAACACATGGGATCCAGGGTGTGCTAGCCAATTGGATACAACATTGGCTTGGTAATAGGAGGCAGAGGGTGGAACTGGAGGGTTGTTTTTTAGATTGGAGGCCGGTGACCAGTGGTGTGCCGCAGGGATCGGTTCTGGGCCCTCGTTTGTTTGTCATATATATTAATGACTTGAATGTGAATGTAGGGGACATGATTGGTAAGTTTGCAGATGATACAAAAATTGATGGAATAGTAGAAAGTGAAGAAGGTTGTCTAAGGTTACAACAGGATATAGATAAACTTGGAAAGTGGGCAATGGATTGACAAATGGAATTTAACACAGATAAGTGTGAAGTGATGCATTTTGGGAAGTTAAACCAGGGCAGGACATATACAGTGAATGACAGGGCCTGGGGAGTGTTGTTGAGCAGCGAGACATTGGGGTGCAAGTACATAGTACCATGAAAGTGGCAACACAGCTCGGCAGAGTGGTGAAGAAGGTGTATGGCATGCTTGTCTTCATCAGCTGTGCATGGTGTACAAGAGTTGGGATATCATGTTGCAGTTGTACATAACATTGGTTCGGCCGCATTTGGAGTACTGTGTGCAGTTCTGGTCGCCGCACTATAGGAAAGATGTGATTAAGCTAGAGAGGGTGCAGAAAAGATTCATAAGGATGTTGCCTGGTTTGGAGGGCTTGAGTTATGAAGAGAGATTGGATAGGCTGGGTCTGTTTTCCCAGGAGCGAAGACGGCTGAGAGGGGACATGATAGAGGTATATAAAATTATGAGAGGCATAGATGGGCAGATAGCCAGAGTCTGTTTCCCATGGTAGGGCTGACTAAAACTGGAGGGCATAAATTAAAGGTGAGATAGAGGAGGTGTAAAGGGGATCAAAGGGGTAAATTTTTCACAGAAATAATAGTGGGTATCTGGAATGAGCTGCCAGAGGAGGAGGTGGAGGCAGGAACAGCAGCAACATTTAAGAGGCATCTGGACAGGTATTTGAATGAGCAAGGCATAGACGGATATGGAATTAATGCAGGCACGTGGAATTAGTATAGATAGGCATTATGGTCGGCATGGACGCAGTGGGCCGAATGGCCTGTTTCTATGCTGCACGAATCTATGACTCTAAGATGGAGAGTGACGTAGTTGATTCTGAGACTAATGTCGTGAATCTTAATAAAGGAAACTATGAAGGTGTGAGGCACGAGTTGGCTATGATGGATTGGGAAACGTTACTTAAAGGGATGACGGTGGATTGGCAATGGCAAATATTCAAACAGTGCATTGATGAACTGCAACAATTGTTTACTCCTGTCTGGCGCAAAAGTAAAATGGGAAAGGTAGCCAAACCATGGCTTACAAGGAAAATTAGAGATCGTATTAGATTCACGGAAGAGGCATATACATTCCACAGAAAGGAATAACAGACCTGAGGATTGGGAGCAGTTTCGAATTCAGCAAAGGAGGACCAAGGGATTGATTAAGAAGGGGAAAATAAAGTACGGGAGTAAGCTTGCGGGGAACATACAACCTGACTGTAAAGGTTTCTGTAGGTATGTGAAGAGGAAAGGATTGGTTAAGACAAATGTAGGTCCTTACAGTTAGAAACATGGGAATTTATTATGGGAAACAAAGAAATGGCGAACCAACTAAATGCATACTATGATTCTGTCTTCACAAAGGATGGCACAAATATCTTACCAGAAATGTTGGAGAACACAGGGTTTAGTGAGAGGAAGGAATCGAAGGAAATCAGTATTAGTAGAGAAATTGTGTTGGGGAAGTTGATGTTATCGAAGGCCGATAAATCCTCAGGGCCTGAAAATCTACATCCCACATTACTTAAGGAAGTGACCTAGAAATAGTGGATGCTTTGGTGGTCATCTTTCAAGATTCTTTCGACTTTGGAACAGTTCCAGCTGATTGGAGGGCAGCTCCTGTAACCCCACCATTTAAAAAGGGAGGTAGAAATAAAGCAGGGCATTATAAACAAGTCAGCCTGACGTCGGTAGTGGGGAAAGTTCTAGAGTCCATTATCAAAGTTTTTATGACAGAGCATTTGGAGAACAGTGTTAGAATCGGATAGCATCAGCATGGATTTACGAAAGGGAAATCATGCTTGATAAATCTATCAGAATATTCGAGTATGTAACTAATAGAGTGGATGAGGGGGAGTCAGAGAATGTGGTTTATTTGGACTTTCAGAAGGCTTTCGACAAAGTCCCACATAAGAGATTAGTGTGTAAAATTAAAGCGCATGGGATTAGTGGTAGTGTATTACGATAGATAGAAAATTGTTTGGCAGATGGAAAAAAAGAGTAGGGATAAACGGATCTTTTTCCAAAAGGCAGGCAGTGATTAGTGGCGTACCCCAGGGACCGGCGCTAGGACCCCAGCTATTCACACTATATTAATGATTTAGATGCGGGAACGAAATGTAATATCTCCAAATTTTCAGAAGACACAAAACTGGGTGGGAGGGTGAGTTGTGAGGAGGATGCAAAGTGGCTTCAGGGTGATTTGGACAGGTTGAGTGAGTGGGCTATTGCATGGCAGATGCAGTATAATGTGAATACATGTGAGGTTATCCACTTTCTTAGCAAAAACAGGAAGGCAGATTATTATGTGAACTGCTATAAACTGAGAGAGGGGAATATGCAACGAGACCTGGGTGTTCTCGTACACCAGTCACTGAAGGTAAGCATGCAGGTGCAACAGGCGGTAGAAAAAGGCGAATGTTATGTTGGCCTTCAGAGAGACAGGATTCGAGTACAGGAGCAGGGATGTCTTGCTGCAATTATACAGGGCCTTGGTGAGGCCGCACTTGGAATATTTTGTGCAGTTTGGGTCTCCTTCTCCGAGAAAGGGTGTTCCTGCTATAGAGAGAGTGCAATGAAGGTTTATCAGACTGATTCCTGGGATGGCGGGACTGATGTATGAGGAGAGTTAGGATTATATTCGCTGGAGTTCGGAAGAGTGAAGAGGGATCTCATAGAAACCTATAAAATTCTAACAGTACTTGACAGGGTAGTTGCAGGAAGGATGCTCCCGATGGTGGGGGAGTCCAGAACCAGGGGTCATAGTCGAAGGATATGGGGTAAACTTTTCAGGACTGAAATGAGGAGAAATTTCAACACCCAGAGAGTGGTGAGCCAGTGAAATTACGTCATCACTCCCATGTACAAGAGGGATTGGAATATGCTGGCCAGTGCCTCTGCTACTTCCACCATTCCATCCCTCAGCAACACTCATGCATCCCATCCAGACTGGGTAAATGATCTACTTTATTGTGATACAAAAAGTGCTGTATTGAAAAGGGTTAACTGAATCTGTTTGTTCAGTGACTGCAAATAATATCAGTCTCCATGGACCCTAATTGTGTCACTGGAGGTTTGCCATCTTCTATTAATAAGGGGCTCCCATGTGTTGTCCCATAGTTTCAGCCGGAACATCAACCCCGGCACAACAGAGATCAGCGGCTCCAGAGAGAGAGAAAGGATAGATCAGAATCTGAGAACAAAAGACTGGAATGTAACAACACGTGGTCAGAATCTGAGAACAATAGATTGGAATGTTACAACAATGGATCAGAATCTGAGAACAATAGATTGGAATGTTACAACAATGGACAGGAGTTTATCCTCGGATCTTTACTACCTTTCTACATATTATGATTTTTACTCATTAAACACTCGTACACGTCTCGCACTGAAGATTATTCAATACATTTACTATCCCATCCTGGCTATTATTGGTGTCCCTGGTAAGTCTCTCTATCTAGCTATTAATTCTATAAACCAGGTTGAACAGCATTACTGCTCCTGTAATTTACTCTGCACTTTTTGCTGCCGTTGTATTCCTGGTGAATATGTCCAGCTATCAGCTCTATAAACCATTGTCAACTTTATTGGATTTCTTGACATTTGCTCTCTCATCTTTACTGCTGTTGCTGTCTCTATTTCCCGGTAGGGCATCTGTAAACCCCGTTTCACTGAAATACTGTTCTGTGATGTAAATTTTAGGAAGACTGAAGCCAGTGTCATTGGTCTCCATCACAAACTCCATCCCCCATCTGTGAAACAAATACACCACCCTGTCCAATATCTGAGGCTGAACAAGACTGTTTGCAATCGGTGTGTTCTATTTAAACCTGAGCTGAGTCCATCTCCATATTCTCTCCATTACCAACCCTGTCTCCGACCACCTCTGTAATATCCCCCATCTCCACCTCTGTCTCAGCCAATCTGCTGCATAAACCCTCACCTGTACCTTTGTTAAATCCACACTTAACTATTCCAATTCTATCCTGGTCACCCTCCCAGTTATAAACCTCCATAAACCACAGACCATGCAGAACTCTGCTGCCTGTATTCTAACTCACACCAAATCCCGATCACCCATTACCCCTGTGCTCACTGATCCACATTGGCTCCTGGTCTGGCAGCACCTTAATTTTAATATAGTCATTCTTGTGTTTGAATCCCTCCATGGCCTCACCCCTC
Organism: Heterodontus francisci; assembly: GCF_036365525.1. Classification (NCBI taxonomy): domain Eukaryota; kingdom Metazoa; phylum Chordata; class Chondrichthyes; order Heterodontiformes; family Heterodontidae; genus Heterodontus; species Heterodontus francisci. Next base: position 555,505 of record NW_027140700.1, on the reverse strand, counting down.
CAATTCGTCCCATTGTCCTGCCCATTCTCATATTCCTGAAAATGTTTTGACTTCAATCTTTTCTCATTAGTCCTTCTGAAGTGAATTCCTTTCACACTGTATCTGTCCCGAGCCACTATTTTAGACTCTACAGCACTACTGGTGCTGACGGTACAGAAGCTGGGATCCATAGAGAGATGTGAACTGCACAGCAGGGCACTTCTACTGCGGCCTGCACAATGCCCCAAGCTGGGCAAGGCTCTCGCTCAATCGTACCATGTATGTGTTGCTGCTCTGAGGATGGGTTTGAATGTGTTGTCAATGTACCATACCGTCAGCTTTGATGTACGTCTTTGAAACTTGGTCTGTACATGTCCACTGACCGCCTGTGTTAGTCACTCTCAGTTGAACATATATTCAGCAGCATGAGGAAGCCCATCTAGTATTATTTAAAAGGACCAGGCATCCAACTTACAGGTGAGGGGCGTTTGACTTACTTCTGTTATTGTAAAGTTAGTGGAGGTGCTGTGGATGGTTTGTTGGAGGTTGTGTTGTGAGCTGCTGCAGACATTCAGGGAGGACAGAGGATTTGGTGAACCAACTCTGGACGAGGTATGGCCTATCAGGGGGAAACAGCAGCAGCCAGAGCAGAGGCACCACGGCTGGCACTGTTGCTCAGCAGGGAGGGACAAAGCGCAGAAGAGTAATAGTTATAGGGGACTCTATAGTCATGGGCACAGATAGGCGCTTCTGTGGACGTGAAAGAGACTACAGGATGGTATGTTGCCTCCCTGGTGCCAGGGTCAAGGATGTCTCTGAACGGACAGGGGGCAATCTGAAGGGGGGAAGGTGAACAGCCAGAGGTTGTGGTACACATCGGTACCAATGACATAGGCAGGAAGAGTGATGAGGTCCTGCAGGGTGAGTTTAGGGAGTTAGGTAGAAAGATAAGAAACAGGACTTCGAGGATTGTGATCTCTGGATTACTCCCTGTGCCACGTGCCAGTGAGGCTAGAAGTAGGAAGATAGTGCAGCTATACACGTGGCTGAACAGCTGGTGTAGAAGGGAGGGTTTCAGATATCTGGACCATTGGGCTCTCTTCAGGGACAGATGGGACCTGTACAAGAAGGACGGGTTGCATGTAAACTGAAGGGGCACAAATATCCTTGCTGCAAGATTTGCTAGCATCACTCGGGAGGGTTTAAACTAGTGTGGTAGGCGGGTGGGAACCAGAGCAGTAGGACAGCTAGTGAAATAAATGAGGAGGACATAGTAAAGAAGGCCAGCAGGACTAAGAGGAAGAGCAGGCAGGGAGATGTTGCTGAGCACAGCGGGACTGGTGGTCTGAAGTGCATTTGTTTCAATGCGAGAAGTATAACAGGTAAGGCAGATGAACTTAGAGCTTGAATTTGTACTTGGAAATATGATGTTGTTGCTATTGCAGAGACTTGGTTGAGGGAAGGGCAGGATTGGCAGCTAAATGTTCCAGGCTTTGGAAGCTTCAGGCGGGATAGAGGGGGATGTAAAAGGGGTGGGGGAGTTGCATTACTGGTTAAGGAGAATATCACAGCTGTACTGCGGGAGGACACCTCAGAGGGGTCATGCAGCGAGGCAATATGGGTGGAGCTCAGGAATAGGAAGCGTGCAGTCACGATGTTGGGGGTTTACTACAGGCCTCCCAACAGCCAGCGGGAGGGAGAGGAGCAGATATGTAGACAGATTTAGGAAAGATGTAAAGGTAACAGGGTTGTAGTGGTGGGTGATTTTAACTTCCCCAATATTGACTGGGACTCACTTAGCGCTAGGGGCTTGGATGGGGCAGAATTTGTGAGGAGCATCCAGGAGGGCTTCTTGAAACATTATGTAGATAGTCCAACTGGGGATGGGGCCATTCTGGACCTGTTGTTGGGGAATGAGCACGGCCTGGTGGTCGAAGTTTCAGTGGGGGAGCATTCCCGGAACAGTGACCATAATTCCATAACTTTTAAGGTACTTGTGGATAAGGATAAGAGTAGTCCTCGGCTGAAGGTGCTAAATTGGGGGAAGGCTAATTATAACAAAATTAGCCAGGATCTGAAGAATTTAGATTAGGGGTGGTTGTTTGATGGTAAAACAACATCTGACATGTGGGAGTCCTTCAAACGTCAGCTGATTAGAATCCAGGACCAGCATGTTCCTGTGAGGAAGAAAGACAAGTTGGGCAGGTTTCGGGAAGCTTGGATAACACAGGATATTGTGAGCCTCGTCAAAAAGAAAAAGGAAGCATTTGTCAGGGCTGGATGGCTAGGAACAGACTTGAGGAATATAAAGACAGTAGGAAGGAACTTAAGCAAGGAGTCAGGAAGGCTAAAAGGGGTGATGAGAAGTCATTGGCAAACAGGTTTAAGGAAAATCCCAAGGCTTTTTATACATTTATAAAGAGCAAGAGGGTAACCAGGGAAAGGGTTGGCCCACTCAAGGACAGAGATGGGAATCTATGCGTGGAGCCAGAGGAAATGGGCGAGGTGCTAAATGAGTACTTTGCATCAGTATTCACCAAAGAGAAGGACTTGGTGGATGATGAGCCGAGGGAAGGGAGTGCAGATAGTCTCAGTCATCTCATTATCAAAAAGGAGGATGTGTTGGGTGTCTTGCAAAGCAATAAGAGAGATAAGTCTCCAGGGCCTGACGGGATCTACCCTAGAATACTGAGGGAGGCAAGGGAAGAAATTGCTGGGGCCTTGACAGAAATCTTTGCATCCTCATTGGCTACAGGTGAGGTCCCAGAGGACTGGAGAAAAGACAATGTTGTTCCTTTGTTTAAGAAGGGTGGCAAGGATAATCCAGGAAATTATAGGTAGGGAAATTATTGGAGAGGATTCTTCGGGACAGGATTTACTCCCATTTGGAAACAAACGAACTTGTTAGCGAGAGACAGCATGGTTTTGTGAAGGGGAGGTCGTGTCTTACTAATTTGATTCCGTTTTTTGAGGAAGTGACGAAAATGATTGATGAAGGAAGGGCATTGGATGTTATCTATTTGGACTTTAGTAAAGCCTCTGACAAGGTCCCGCATGGCAGACAAAAGATGAAGTCACACGGGATCAGAGGTGAGCTGGCAAGATGGATACAGAAGTGGCTCGGTCATAGAAGACAGAGGGTATCAGTGGATGGGTGTTTTTCTGAATGGAGGGATGTGACTAGTGGTGTTCCGCAGGGATCAGTGCTGGGACGTTTGCTGTTTGTAGTATATGTAAATGATTCGGAGGAAAATGTAGCTGGTCTGATTAGTAAGTTTGCGGATGATGCAAAGGTTGGCGGAGTTGCAGATAATAATGGGGATTGTCAGAAGATACAGCAGGATATAGATCGGTTGGAGACTTGGGCGGAGAAATGGCAGATGGAGTTTAATCCGGACAAATGTGAGGTAATGCATTTTGGAAGGTCTAATGCAGGTGGGAGGTATACAGTAAATGGCAGAACCCTTAGGAGTATTGACAGGCAGAGAGATCTGGGCATACAGGTCCACGGGTCACTGAAAGTGGCAACGCAGGTGGAAAAGGTATTCAAGAAGGCATACAGCATGCCTGCCTTCATCGGACGAGGCACAGAGTATAAAAATTGGCATGTCATGTTGCAGCTGTACAGAACCTTAGTTAGGCCACACTTGGAATATTGCGTGTTATTCTGGCCGCCACACTACCAGAAGGATGTGGAGGCTTTGGAGAGGGTACAGAGCAGGTTTACCAGGATGTTGCCTGGTCTGGAGGGCATTAGTTATGAGGAGAGGTTGGAAAAACTCGGATTGTTTTCACTGGAACGACGGAGGTGGAGGGGCGACATGATAGAGGTTTACAAAGTTATGAGCGGCATCGACAGAGTGGATAGTCAGAAGCTTTTTCCCAGGGTGGAAGAGTCAGTTACTAGGCGACATAGGTTTAAGGTGCGAGGGGCAAAGTTTAGAGTGAATCTGCGAGGCAGGTATTTTACACTGAGGGTGGTGAGTGCCTGGAACTTGCTGCCAGGGGAGGTGTTAGAAGCAGATACGATAGCGACGTTTAAGAGACATCTTGACAAATGCATAAATAGGAAGGTAATAGAGGGATATGGGCCCCGGAAGTGCAGAAGGTGTTAGTTTAGGCAGGCATCAAGATCGGCGCAGGCTTGGAGGGCCGAATGGTCTGTTCCTGTGCTGTACTGTTCTTTGGTATTTGTTCTTGACTGTCGTTACAGTGTCCCTGGGTCCGTAACACGACCAACAAATGGAGCAGAGGCTGCAGAGATGGGAAGCTATGTAAAGTGAGAGGAGGAAGGGGCTCTGCCCTACCCTCCCTGGGTTTTCCAAGAGCAATTTTCCTTTGCACACCTAACCCAGGAGCAGTGTGTGAGGTAACTCTGATTCAATTAGGAGGTGGTCACAGAGCTGTGTCACCTCCTGCAACACGACCTGGAGCCTCACTGCGTGCAGTTCTGGTCGCCACATTACCAAAAGGATGTAGATGCTTTGGAGAGGGTGCAGAGGAGGTTGACCAGGATGTTGCCTGGTATGGAGGGCGCTAGCTATGAAGAGAGGTTGAGCAGATTAGGATTATTTTCATTAGAAAGACGGAGCTTGAAGGGGGACCTGATTGAGGTGTACAAAATCATGAGAGGTATAGACAGGGTGGATATCAAGAAGCTTTTTCGCAGAGTGGGGGATTGAATTACTAGGGGTCACGAGTTCAAAGTGAGAGGGGAAAAGTTTAGGGGGGATATGCGTGGAAAGTTCTTTACGCAGAGGGTGGTGGGTGCCTGGAACACGTTGCCAGCGGAGGTGGTAGACGCGGGCACGATAGCGTCTTTTAAGATGTATCTAGACAGATACATGAATGGGCAGGAAGAAAAGAGATACAGACCCTTAGAAAATAGGCGAATGTTTCGATAGAGGATCTGGCTCAGCGCAGGCTTGGAGGGCCGAAGGGCCTGTTCCTGTGCTGTAATGTTTTTTGCTCTTTTGTTCTTTCTCACACCAGGGTGAGGACGGAGCTGTCAGTGGCTGTTAAAGTCACAGTTTAATTGAACTTCCATGTATCTGAATATTTCCAGGCAGGAGCAGGAGACATATCAAACATAGAGTCATAGAGAGTGATAGACACATTTATGGCACAGAAGATGGCCATTCGGCCCCTCGGTGCCCGCTCCCTGTGGAACAATCCAGTCAGTCCCACTCTCCCAGTCAGTCCCCGTATCCCTGCAAGATCATCTCCTTCGGGTGTCCATCCAGTATCCTTTTGAATTCATTGTCTCGAATGATGAAGTCCAAGATCTGATATGCTTCGCTAAACACTCTCCTAATATGTCCTGCCAATTTCAAATATCAATGCATATGCAGCCCCAGGTCGCTCTGTCCCTGCACAATTTTTAGAACTGTGTCATTAAGTCTATATTACCTTCCTATTCCTTCTGACAAAATACATCATCTCACACTCCGTTGTATGAAATTCCACCTGCCACTTCTCTGTCCATTCTGCTAGCCTATCTATATCCTGCTACAGGTGGTTTGCAACATCATCACTGTTTACCACACCTCCAAGATTGGTATCATCGGAAAATTTTGAAATTCTACTCTGTATTCCAAGATCCATGTAACTTATATATAGCAAAAAAACAAACAGTGGTCCTAAGCACTGACCCTTGGGGAACATCACTGTCTACCATCCTCCAGTCTGAAAAACAACCATTTAACACATTTCTCTTTTTTCTGTCCTATGGACAATTTTTGATCCAATTAGATGCTATTCCATGATCTTCAATTTTGTTAGCCAAGCTTCTGTGTGTTTCTTCGTCAAATAATTTCATAAAATCCACGTAGACAACATCCACCACATTCCCTTCATCAACCTTCTCTGATTTTCTAAATAAATTCATTTAGTTCATCAAGCAAGATGTGCCTTTTAGAAATCCGTGCTGACAATCCTTAATTAACTCAACCTCTCCAAGTGTGTGTTGTCCTTTTCCCCTGATTATTGCTTCTAAAACTTTCCTCACAACTGATGTTAAACTAACTGGCCAGTAGTTACTAGGCCTGTGTGTTGTCCATTGATAATTCTGGGAAGTGAGGGTGACCATCTATGTCATCAATTTCTCCCTCAGCAGGGAGAAGCAGGATAAAAGATCCCGTGGCTTTGTCAGGATAGCGGGATTCCTGATGGTGTCGGTGGCTCTGCGGGGCCCCCATGTCAACCCCTGGGTTGAGGTACAGGGACTGAAATAACTCTCACTCCATCAATGTGCAGTTGGTGTGTGAGCATGCCCAGTCCATCATGTTGGTGAATGTCCAACATCCTGGCAGCAGCCACCATACCTTCATTCTGAAGCAGTCAGCCGGTCCCAACACATCGGGGCTCCATGAATAACCAGAATGTGGCTCCTTGGAGACAAAGGAACCCCCTCTAGACACAGCCCATGTTTCTACGCCCTCAATCCACCTCCCACCATCAACCATTAGTTACGCAAAAAGTGTGTGTATGATGTAAGCAATGGAGTCACCAGGAACCTGTTGGAACAGACCATCGGTGTGATGAAGCAATGCTTCCGATGTCTGAACCGCTCGGGGAGAGCCCTCCAGTACACACTGGAGCAGGTGTCTGAGTTCATGGTGTTCTGCTGCACCCTTCATATCATCAACATCATGAGGACACAGGCATTGGCACCAGGAATCCAGAGGCCACCTCAGGAGGAGGTGGGAGGGAAGATATTTCCTGGATGCCTTCGACCCAGACAAGCTGTCGGAGAGTCCCTGCTAAGATTCCAGTTCCCATAGGACAACTTCCCTTTCCAGCCATGAATTCCCCATTCTCCACCATTGCACCCATCTGAGAAGCCCCATCACAGTGTCCCCTTGGTCAGCATCCTGTAATAAAAACATCAGAGAATTATTACAGCACAGAAGGACCAATTCAGCCTTTCGTATCTGCACTGGCTCTCCGAAAGAGTAATTCACCTAACGCCGTTCCCTGCCTTCTTCCTGTAATCCTGCACATTCTTCCTTCTCATATAACAGTCTATTCAGCTTTAATTGAACCTGCCTCCACCACACTCTCAGGCAGTGAATTCCAGACTCTAACCACACACTGTGTGAAAAAATATTTTCCTCAGGTCATCTTTGCTTCTTTTACCCATGACTTTAAATCTGTGCCCTTTCGTTCTCGATCCTTTCACGAGTGGGAACTGTTTCTGTCTATCTACTATATGCCGACACCTCAAGATTTTTGAAACCTCTAATAAATCACCTCTCAGCCTTCTCCGAGGAAAACAGTCCTAACTTCTCAAATCTATCTTCATAACTGAAAATCCTCATCCTGGGAATGATTCTGGTCAATCTTCTCTGCACTCTCTCCAATGTCCTCACGTCTTTCCTCAAGTGTGGCACCCAGAACTGGACGTAATACCACAGCTGAGGCTGAAATAGTGTCATATATAAGCTCAATATAACTTCCTTGCTCTTGTACTCTATGCCCCTATTAATAAAGCCCAGGATACTGCATGCTTTATTAAACACTTTCTCAACCTGTCCTGCCGCCTTCAATGACTTCTGCACATATACACACAGGTCTCGCTGCTCCTGAACACCCTATAGAATTGTATATTGTCACCCCATGTTCTTCCTACCAACATGAATCACTTCACATTTCTCAGTATTGAACTTCATCTGCCACCTCTCTGCCCAGTCCACCAACTTGTGTGTGTCCTTTTGAAGTTCTACACTATCCTCCTCACAGTTCACAATGCTTCCAACGTTCGTAACAGCTGCAAATTTGAAATTGTGCCCTGTACACCCAGGTTTCGGTCCTTAATATATATTAGGAAAAGCAGGATCCCAACACTGATCTCTGGGGAACTCCACCACAAACCTTCCTCCAGCCTGTAAAACATCCATTAACCACTACTCTTTGTTTCCTGTCACTTAGCTAATTTCGTATCCATGTTGCTACCGTCCCTTTTATTCCATGAGCTACAAGTTTGCTCACAGGTCTGTTGTGTGGCATTGTATCAAAAGGTTTTTGCATGCAGGGAATAGTTAAATGTCTGGAATGCACTGCTTGAGAATGGTGGAGGCAGGTTCATTTGAAACTGAATAAACCGTTATATGAAAGTCAATGTACACCACATCAACAGAATTGCCCTCATCAACTCTCTCTGATACCACCCCAAACATCTCCAGCAAATTAGTTAAACATGATGTTCTCTCAAGAAATCCATGCTGGCTTGTTTAATTAACTCGCATTTGTCCATGTGACTATTAGCTTTGTCCAAGATTATTTCTTTCTAGAAGTTTTCCCACCACCGAAGTTTAACTGACAGGCCTGTAGTTGCTGGCCTTACCTTTACACCCTTTTTTGAACAAGGGTGTAAAGTTTGCAATTCTCCAGTCCTCTGGCATCATCCCCAAGTCTAAGAAAGACTGAAAAATTATGTCCAGTGCCTCTGCGATTTTCACCCTCACTTTCCTCAGTATCCTTGGATACATCTCATCTTATCCTGGTGCTTTATTCAATTTAAGTCCAGACAGCCTATCTAATACTTCCTCTTTATCAATTTCTGACTTACCCCCTCTTTCAACATTGCCTGGGTTGCATCTTAGAATCATAGAAAGTTTATGGCACAGAGAGAGGCCACTTGGCCCATCGTGTCTATGCTGTCCAAAAAACGACCCATCCATTCTGATCCTGCCTTCCAGCATTTGATAGATTACAGCACTTGAGCTGCATATCCAGACACCTTTTGAATGAGTTGTGGGTTTCTGCCTCAACTACCCTTTCAGAAAGTGTGTTCCAGACTCCCACCACCCGCTGGGTGAAAAATAAAATCCGCAGCTCCCTTTTAATCTTTCTACCAATCACTTTAAGTCCATGCCCCCTCGTCACTGACCTCTTTGCTAAGGTGAATAGACGCTTCACCTCCACTCTATCCAGGCCCCTCCGGGTTTTGTACATTTCAATCAGATTTCCCCTCAGCCTTCTCTATTCCAAGGAGAACAAACCCAGCCTGTCCAATCTTTCCTCATAGCTGCATTTTTCCAGTCCTGGCAACATCCTCGTAAATCTCCTGTGTACCCTCTCTAGTGCAATTACATCCTTTCTGTAATGAGGTGAGCAGAACTGCACACAGTACTCAAGTTGTGTCCTAACCAATGAGTTATACAATTCTAGCATAACCTCCCTGCTCGTATATTCTATACCTCGGCTAATAAAGGAAAGGATTCCATATCTTCTTCCTTGGTAAAGACAGGTGGAAATTATTCATTTAGTACCTCAGCTATATCCTCTGCCTCCATGTGCAAATCGCCTTTATGGTCCTGAGTCCGCTCCATTGTTCCTTTTACTACCCTTTTACTATTTAGGTGCCTATAGAAAACTTTGGGATTTCCTTCAATGATCGCCTCTTTTCATGCTCACTCTTTGCTTCACTTATTTGCTTTTTCACTTACCCACTGGACCTTTAATATTCAGCCTGCTTCTCAATAGTGTTTTCTACCTGATGTCTGTTATATCAGACATAAACTTGTCAACTTTTCGTGCGGCCTTCAAAGATCTGTCTGAATACACACCAAGTCTCTCTGTTCCTATCTCCTCATTTAAACAATACCAATTTGTTTCTGTTGCCTTCCCTTGCACTTCCTACCCAAATGTCTCACTTCACACTTCACTGTGTTAAATTATATTTGCCATCCGCCAGCCCATTTCACCAGTCAGTCTTTGTCCTCCTGAAGTGTGTTACTATCCTTCTCATTGTTTATTAACATTTCTGCCTTTCCTGCCATCTGAAATATTTGACATTATCACCTCTGTACACAAGCCCATTGCATTAACATACAGCAACTGTGACACTGGGGAACCCCACTGTGTACTTCCCTCCAGACTGAACAACAACCATTCTCCACTTTTCTCTACTTTCTGTCACTGAGCTAATTTCCCGCATGCTGACATTGAAAATAAAAGAACAGACTTCCATTTATGAAACGCCTTTCATGACCACTGCATGTCCCAAAGCGATTTACAGCCAATGAATACTTCTTAAATCGAAGTCACTCTTGTAATGTAGGAAACAGGCAGACAATTTCTGCACTGCAAGATCCCACAAGCAGCAATGTGATAATGATCAGATCTGTTTTTGTGATGTTGATTGAAGGAAACATTTTGACCAGGACACCGGGAATAATTCCCCTGCCCTGCTTCTACATAGTGCGATGGGATCTTTAACATCCACCTGAGAGGGCAGACTGCAACTTGGTTTAAAGTTTCATTCGATAGACTGCACCTCTGACAGTGCAACACAACCTCAGTACTGCACTGCAATGTCAGCATTGATTCTTGTGATCAAGTCCTGCAGTGACACTTGATCCTGGAAGCTTGTGACTGAAAGGGGAGAGAGCTACAAACTGAGTCACAGCTGATATTGGTCCTTTTATCCCATGTGTTTCTAATTCGGTAACATGGCTTTTATGTGGTACTTTATCAAACTCCTTGTGAAAGGAGAGGAATATTGTGAAAGTCCTGGTGGGAACCATCATAGAATCATAGAATAGCACAAGCTGAATGAGGCCATTCGGCCCATCAAGTCTGTGCTGGCCCTTTCAAAGAGCAATCCAGTTAGTCCCACTCCCTGGCTCTTTCACTATATCCTTGCATTTTATCTCCTTCAGATATTTATCCAATTCTCTTTTGGGATCTACTATTGAATCTGTATCCATCAGTCTATCAGACAGTGCATTCCAAATCCAAACCACTCAGAAACAAAAATCCTCATATCTGCTTCTTTTACCAATCGCCTTAAATCTGTGTCTCTTGGACATTGGAAATAGTTTCTCTTTATTTAATTTATCTAAATCCTTCCGAATGTTAAACACCTCAAACAAATCTCCTCTGAAAGTTCTTTGCTCAAAGCAGAACAACCCCAGCAACATAACTGTAATCCCTCATACCCTGACAAATTCTAGTAAAACAGTTCTGTACCCTCTCCGAAGGCTTCATGTCCTCCCTAAAGTGTGGTTCCCAGTATTCGACACAAGACTCCAGGTGGAGCTGAAATAGTATTTTATATATGTTTCAAATAATGTCCTTGCTTTTGTTCTTTTTGCCTCTATTTATAAGCCCTAGGATCCCATATATTTATTAACTGTCAAGATAACCTTTCCTGCTACCTTCAAAGATTTGTGTACAAATCCCAGGTGTCTCTGTTATTTCACCACCTTTATAGTTGTACCATTTAACTTGTATTGTCTCTCCTCATTCATCCTTTCAAAATGTATTACCTCACACATCTGCAATGTCAATTAAATATTGAGAAGATTGAAGCCATTGCTTTCTGTCTCTGCTCCAAACATTTCCTAGTTACACACTCCATCCCTCTCCTTTGTAAATGTTTGAGACGAAGCCAAACTGTTCACAGACTTAGTTACATAGTTAACCCTGAGATATCTTGAGATGAGCTTCTGACCAAATATTCACACAATCACTAAAACGTACTATCTCCACCCCCGGTGGAGTTGCATTGCTGGTTAAAGAGGAAATTAACGCAATCGTGAGGCAGAATATTAGCTCTGACGATGCCGAATATGTATGGGTAGAGCTGAGAAACACTCAGGGGCAGAAAACGTTAGTGGAGGTTGTATATAGACCCCCAGACTGTAGTGCTGAATTTGGGAATGGCATTGGACAGGAAATTAGAGACACATGCGATAATGGAACATCTGTAATTATTGGTTTCTTGAATCTGCATATAGATTGGGCAAATCAAATTGGTCACAATACATTGTGGAGGAAATGCTGGAGAATATACGGGATGGTTTTCAGGACCAATTCTTTGAGCAACCAACTGGAGAACAGGACATCCTAGACTGGTTATTGTGCAATGAGAGTGTAATAATTGACAATCTAGTTGTGCGAGATCCCTTGGGGATGAGCGACCATAATATGATAAAATCCTTCATCACGATAGAGAGTGACCTAATTGATTCTGAGACTAGGGTCGTGAATCTTAATAAAGTAAGCTACGAAAGTATGAGGCATGAGTCGTTGATGATACATTGGGAAATGTTACTGAAAGAGATGACCCTGGATAGGCAAAGGCAAACATTCAAAGAGCGCATGGATGAACTGCAACAATTGTTTATCCCTGTCTGGCACAAAAGTAAAACGGAAAAGGTAGCCAAATCATGGCTTACAAGGAGAATTAGAGATAGCATTAGATCCAAGGAAGAGGCATATAAATTTGCCAGGAAAAACAACAGACCTGAGGATTGGGAGCAGTTTAAAATTCAGCAAAGGAGCACCAAGGGATTGATTGAGAAGGGGAAAATGGAGTATGAGAGTAAGCTTGCGGGGAGCATAAAAACTGACTGGACACGAATCTATAGGTATGTGAAGAGGAAAAGATTGGCGAAGACAAATGAAGGTCCGTTACAGTCAGAAACAGGGGAATGTATTATGGGAAACAAAGAAATGGCTGACCAACTAAATGCATACTTTAGTTCTGTCTTCACAAAGGAGGACGCCAATATCATACCAGAAGTGTTGGTGAATACAGGGTTTAGTGAGAGAGAGGAACTGAAAGATGTCAGTATTAGTAGAGAAATGGTGTTGGGGAAGTTGATGGTATTGAAGGCCGATAAATCCCCAGGTCCTAGTAATTTACATCCCAGAGTACTTAAGGAAGTGGCCCTAGAAATAGTGGATGCATTGGTGGTCATCTTCCAAGATTCTATGGACTCTAGAACAGTTCCTACAGATTGGAAGGTAGCTAATGTTACCCCACTATTCAAAAAGGGAGGTAGAGAGAAAGGAGGAAATTGTAGACCAGTCAGCCTGACATCGGTCGTGGGAAATATCCTGGAGTCCATTATCAAAGATTTTGCAGCAGAGCACTTGGAGAACAGTGGTAGAGTCGGACAGAGTCAGCATGGATTTATGAAAGAGAAATCATGCTTGATAAATCTACTAGCATTCTTCGAGGATGTAACTGGTAGAGTTGATGAGGTGGAGCCAGTGGATGTGGTTTATTTGCACTTTCAGAAGGCTCTCGCCAAAGTTCCACGTAAGGGTTTAGCGTGTAAAATTAACGCGCATGGGATTGGTGGTAGTGTATTGCGATGGATAGAAAATTGGTTGGCAGACAGGAAACAAAGCATTGGAACATACGGATCTTTTTCTGAATGGCAGGCAGTGATTAGTGGGGTACCGCAGGGACCGGAGCTAGGACCCCAGTTATTCACAATATATATTAATGATTTTGATGAGGAAACTAAATGTAATATCTCCAGATTTGCAGATGATACAAAATTGGGTGTGAGGGTGAGTTGTGAGGGGGTTGCAGAGAGGCTTCAGGGTGATTTGGACAAGTTGAGTGAGTGGGCAAATGCATGGCAGATGCAGTATAATGTGGATAAATGTGAAGTTATCCACTTTACTAGCAAAAACAGGAAGGAAACATATTATCTGAAGGGCTATAAACTGAGGGAGAGTAATATGCAGCAAGACCTGGGTGTTCTCGTACACCAGTCACTGAAGGTAAGCATGCAGGTACAACAAGGCGGTCGAAAAAGGCGAATGTTATGTTGGCCTTCATAGAGACAGGATTCGAGTAGAGGAGCAGGGATGTTTTGCTGCAATTATGCAGAGCCTTGGTGAGGCTGCACTTGGAATATTGTGTGCTGTTTTGGTCTCCTTATCTGAGGAAGGCTGTTCTTGCTACAGAGGGAGTGCAGTAGAATTTTACCAGACTGATTCCTGGGGTGGTAGGACTGTCGTATGAGGAGAGATTGAGTCGGTTAGGACTATATTCACTGGAATTCAGAAGAGTGAGGAGGGATCTCATCGAAACCTATAACATTCTAACGGGACTTGATAGGGTAGATGCAGGAAGGATGTTCCCGATGGTGGGGGACTCCCGGACCAGGGCTCATAGTCTAAGGATACGGGGTAAAACTTTCAGGACTGAGATGAGGAGAAGTGTCTTCACCCAGAGTGTGGTGAGCCTGTGGAAAGCTGTCATCACGCCCATATCCAAGGGGGATTGGAATATTCTGGCTAGTGCCTCTGCTATTTACACCATTCCTTCCCTCAGCAACCCTCATACATCCCATCCAGACTGGGTAAATGTTCAACTTTATTGTGGTACAAAAAGTGTTGGTTTGAAAATGGTTAACTGAATCTGTTTGTTCCGTGACTGTGCATAATGTCAGTCTCCATGGACCCTAATTGCGTTTTCCATCTTCTATTAATAAGGGGCTTCTTTCAATATGTTATTCCATAGTCAGTGGGAGCATCAGCTCCGGCACTTACAGAGATCAGCTGCTCCAGAGAGATAGAGAGAGGATAGGTTAGAATCTGAGAACAAAAGACTGGAATGTTACAACAATGGGTCAGAATCTGAGAACAATAGATTGGAATGGTGCAACAATGGCTCAGAATCTGAGTACAATAGATTGGAATGTTACAACAATGGACAGAATTTTATCCTCGGTTATTTACTCCCTTTCTACATATTATGATCGGATGTCATTAAACTTCCGTATCTATCTCGCACTGAAGATTATTCAATACATTTACTATCCCATCCTGGCTATCTTTGGTGTCCCTGGTAAGTCTCTATATCTGGCTATTAATTCTTTAAACCATGTTAACTACATTACTGCTCCTGTAATTTACTCTGCCCTTCTTGCTGCCGTTGTTATGCCTGTTGAATATCTCCAGCTATTAGCTCTATTAACCATTGTCAACTGTATTACAGTTCTTGTCATTTACTCTCTCATCGTTGCTGCTGTTGCTGTCTCTATTTCAGGCTAGGAGATCTGTAAACCCTGTTTCAATGAAATACTGTTCTGTAATGTAAATTTGGGGAATACTGAAGCCAGTATCATTGGTCTCCATCACAAACTCCATCCCCTATCTGGGAAGCACATACTCCACTCTGCCCAATATCTGAGCTTGTACCAGACAGTTTACAACTTCTGTGTTATATTTAAACCTGAGCTGAGTTCATCTCCATATTCTGTCCATAACCACCCTGCCTACTAACTCCTCCGTAATATCACCCGTCTCCACTTCTGCCTCAGCCCATCTGCTGCATGAACCCTCATCCGTGTCACCGTTAAATCCACACTTGACTATTCCAATTCTATCCTGGTCACCCTCCCAGTTATAAACATCCATAAACCACAGTCCATCCAGCACTCTGCTGCCTGTATTCTAATTCACACCAAATCCCGATCACCCATCACCCCTGTGTTCACTGATCTACATTGGCTCCCAGTCTGGCAGCACCTTAATTTTAATCATTCCTGTGTTTGAATCTCTCCATGGCCTCACCCCTCCAGATAGTCCCATTTCCCTGTCCATTTCCCATATTCCTGCAACTCTTTTGACTTCAATCTTTTTTCAGTTCTCCTTTTAAAGTGAATTTATTTCCCTCTGTATCTGTCCAGAGCCACGATTTTAGACTCTGCAGCACTACTGGTGCTGACGGTACAGAAGCTGGGATCCATAAAATGATGAGAACCGCAGAGCCCACCACTGCTAGTGCACAATACCCCATGCTGGGCAGGGCTCCAGCAAACACGTATCATCTATGTTCTATTCGTGTGGTCTTCACTGCCGGCCACGTCTAGTGTGGCCTGCACAGTGTCCCAATCTGGGCGGGGCTCTAGCTCAATCGTACCGGATATGTGTTGTTCCTTTGAGGATGGATTTGAAAGTGATGTCAATGTACCATACCGGGAACTTTGATGTACGTCTTTGAAACTTGGTCTGTGCATGTCCACTGACCGCCTGTGTTAGTCACTCTCAGCTGAACATACATTCAGCAGCACGTGGTACCCCCTCTAGTCTTATTTAAAAGGACCAGACATCCAACTTACAGGTGACGGGCTTTTGACTTACTTCTGCTATTGTAAAGTTGGTGGAGGTTCTGTGGATGGTTTTCTGGAGGTTGTGTTGTGAGCTGCTGCAGACATTCAGGGAGGGCAGAGGATTTGGTGACCCAACTCTGGACGAGGTATGGGGACTGTAGTTACAGTGTCTCTGGGTCTGTAACATGACCAACACATGGAGCAGAGACTGCAGAGAGGGGATGCTCTGTAAAGAGGTAGGAGGAGGGGGCGCTGCCAACCCACCCCGGGTTTTCCAAGAGCAATTTCCCTACCTACACCTAACCCAGGAGCAGTGTGTGAGGTGACTCTGATTCAATCAGGAGGTGGTCACAGAACTGTGTCACCTCCTGTAACACGACCTGAAGCCTCTCACCAGGGTGAGGACGGAGCTGTCAGTGGCTGTTAAGGTCACAGCTTCATTGAAACTCTATGTATCTGGATCTTTCCAGGCAGGAGCCGGAGACATATCCAACATCCAGTCATAGAGAGCGCTAGGGTCATAGAGTCATTGTCTACCATCCTCCAGTCTGAAAAACAACCATTTAAAACATTTATCTTTTTGCTGTCCTTTGGACAATTTGTTTATCCAATTGGATGCGATTCCATGAGCTTCAATTTTGTTAACCAAGCTTTTGTTTGGTTCTTCATCAAATACTTTCATAAAATCCATGTAGACACCATCCACCACATTCCCTTCATCAACCTTCTCTGATCATGGAAATAAATTCAATTAGCTCAGACAAGCATAATCTGCCTTTTCGAAATCCGTGCTGACAATCCTTAATTAACTCAAACCTCTCCAAGTGTGTGTCGCCATTTTTCCCTTATTATTGTTTCTAAAACCTTAATCACCACTGATGTTACACTAACTGACCAGTAGTTGCGAGGCCTGTGTGTTGTCCAGTGATAATTCTGGGAGGTGAGGGTGACCGTCTATGTCATCATTTCTCCCTCAGCAGGGAGAATCAGGATGAGAGATCCCGTGGCTTTGTCAGGATAGCGGAATTCCTGATGGTGTAGGTTGCTCTTCCGGGCCCCCATTTCAATAGGGAGAGTCACAGGAACTGGAAGAACTCTCACTCCATTAATGTACAGTTGGTGTGAGAGCATGCCCAGTACATCATATTGGTGAATGTCCACTATGCTGGCAGCAGCCACCATACCTTCATTCTGAAGCAGTCAGCCGGTCCCAACACTTCGGTCCCCATGCTGATTCAGAATGTGGCTCCTCGGAGACAAAGGAATCCCGCTCTGGACACAGCTCATGTTTCTACTCCCCCAAACCACCTCCCACCGCCAACCAACATCACACAATTAACTTGTGTATAACGTGGGCAATGGTGTCACCAGGAATAGACCATCGGTGTGATGAAGCAATGCTTCCGATGTCTGAACCGCTCGGGAGGAGCCCTCCACTACACACTGGATCAGGTGTCAAAGTTCATGGTGTTCTGCTGCACCCTTCATATCATCACCGTCATGAGGACACAGTCATTGGCACCAGGAATCCGGAGGACACTTCAGGAGCTGGAGGAAGTAATAATGAAGCAGTCTGTGCCTGTAGGCAGCAAGACCTAGACAACATCCAGGCTTTGGCTGGTAAGTGGCAAGTGAAGCTCACGGCCACATAGGTGACAGGCAATGACCATTTCCAAGAAGAGAAACATAACCACCACCTCTTGACATTCAGGGGCAATGTCATTGCCGATTCCCTCACCTTCAACATTATGGGAGTGACCATTGACCAGAAACTGACTGGACCAGGCACAAAAATGCCATAGCTACTCGAGCCGGCTAGAGGTTGGGGCAAAAGGCAAGCGGCACACGTCCTGATTCCCCAAAGCCTTTCCAGGAACACTGCCCATTTGCCTGAATGGATGCAGCTCAAACAAAACTGTGTAAGCTTGACACTAGGATAGAACTAGGATTGGTACCCCATCCACTGGCTTAAACATTCACTCCCAACACCACTGGAACATTGTGGCTGCAGGGAGGATATTTCCTGGATGCCCTCGACCCGGACAATTCTTGCTAAGATTTCGGTTCCCATAGGACAACTTCCCTTTCCCACCATGGATCCCCCATTCTCCACCATTACACCCATCTGAGACGGCGCATTACAGTGTTATTACCGCACAAAAGGAACTATTCAGCCCGTCGTGTCTGCACCGGCTCTCCGCATGAGCAATTCACCTAATCCCATTCCCTGCCTTCTTCCCGTAACCCTGCACATTCTTTCTTCTCATATATCAGTTTATTCAGCTTTAGCATGTTTATAGATGTGGTCACCCCTCTGCTTAAGAGTATGCAGGGAGAGAGGGAATGGGTGATCACCAGACAGTCAAAAAGAATCAGGCAGGTAGTGCAGGTGACCCCTGAGTGCATCTCACTCTCCAACAGGTATTCAGTTCTGAATACTGAGGAAAGTGATGCTTCACCTGGAGAGGACAGCCAGAGCCAGGTCCATGGCACCACGGGTGGCTCAGCTGTAGAGTGGGATACAGGGATGACGGAAAGAGCCAGAGTGATCGGTGGTTCAATAGTCAGGGGAACAGACAGGCGTTTCTGTGACCACAAACGTGAATCCAGGATGGTGTGTTGCCTACCTGTTGCCAGGGTCAAGGATGTCACTGAGCGACAGCAGAGCATCCTGAAGGTGAAGCGGAACAGCCAGAAGTCATGGTTCACATCGGAACCAACGACATAGGTAGAAAGAGGAATGTTGTTCTGTGGTCAGAATTTGGGAGCAAGGGAAGAAATTGACAAGCAGGACGTCAAAAGTAGCAATCTCCGGATTACTCCCAATGCCATGCACAACTGAGCACAGAAATAGAAAGATAAGACAGATGGATGTTTGGCTGGAAATATGATGCAGAAAGGAGGGCTTCATATTCCTGGGACACTGGGACCGGCTCTGGGCGAGATGGGTCCTGTATAGGCCGGGGGATTTGCACCTGAACAGAGTCGGGACAGGGTTGCTTGTGGAACGTTTTGCTAGTACTGTTGGGGAGGGTTTAAACTAGTTTGGTAGGGGGATGGGGACCTGAGGGTAGACTCAGCTGGGACAAAATCAGAAATGAAAATGGAAGGCGGAAAATTAATGGATGAGTCTGGAAGACAGAGGAAACAAAGGTTATAAAATAAAGATGAAGAGCTTAGCGGTGCTCAAGGGTATCTATTTCAATGCAAGGGGTATAGCAAATAAAGCAGATGAGCTGAGGGCACAGATAGACACGTGGTAGTATGATATCATAGCTATTGCAGAAACATGGCTTAAGGAGGGACAGGAATGGCAGCTCAACGTTCCTGGTTACCGGGTTTTCAGACGCGATAGGGAAGGTGATAAGAAAGGAGGGGGAGTGACAATTTTGGTCAAGGTATCTATTGCAGCTGTGAGGAGGGATGATATGTTGGAAGGTTCATCAAGTGAGACCATATGGATTGAGCTGAGGAACCAAAAAGGGACAATCACACTGCTGGGAGTGTTATCTCGACAGCCAAATAGTCAGGGGGAGATAGAAGAGCAGATATGTAGGCACCTGTCTGAGAAGTGCAAGAACAATAGGGCAGTAATAGTAGGGGATTTTAATTACCCCAATATTAACTGGGATAATTTTAGTATGAAAAGAATTGAGGGAGCAGAAATCTTGGGGTGCATTCAGGAGAACGTTTTTGGCCTGGATGTAACAAGTCCAACAAGAGAGGGTGCCGTTTTAGACATTGTTTTAGGAAATGAAGATGTGCAGGTGGAAGGAGTAGCAGGGAAGAGCATTTTGGTGGGAATGATCATAATTCAGTTAGTTTTAACATAATTATGGACCAGGACAAGAGATATATCAGCAGTTAGAGTTCTCAATGGGTCAAGGCTGATATTACTAAACTGTGGAGCGAAAGTGGACTGGAAACAGCTGCTTGAAGGTAATTCAGTCTCAGAGCAGTGGGAGGCATTCAAAGGGGAGATTCAAGAGGTTCAGGATAAGCATGTTCCCACAAAGAAAAAGGGTGAGTCGGCCAAATCTCGAGTCCCATGGATGTCAAGGTGCCGACAGGGTAGGATAAGACAGAAAAGGGAAGCATATATCCGACACTGAGAACTCAATACTACAGAAAGTTGTGAGGAGTTTAGAAAGTGGAGGGGTCAAATCAAAAAGGAAATTAGGAAAGGAAAGAGAGGGAATGAAATAATATTGGCAAGCAAAATCAAGGTGAACCCAAAGATGTTTTCTCAATACATTACGAGTAAGAGGTTAACTAAGGGGAGAGTAGGACCCATAATAGATCAGAAAGGTAACCTTTGTATAAGGGTGGAAGATATTGGTATGGTTCTTTATTGATCACTTTGCGTATGTCTTCAGAAAAGAGGGGGGATTTAGATATTGTCGTTAAGGAGGAGGAGTGTGAATTATTGCGTGTGATAAACATAGGGAGAGAGGAAGTATTAATGGGATTAGCATCCTTGAAAGTTGAAAAATAACCACAGCCGGATGAAATGTACCCCAGGCTGTTCGAAGAAGCAAGAGAAGAAATAGCAGAGGGTCTGCCCACCATCATTTTCCAATCCTCACTAGATACAGTTGTGGTGCTGGAGTATTGGAGAATTGCTAACATTGTACCTCTGTTTAAAAAGGGAGCTAAGGATAGTCTGAATAATTACAGGCCAGTCAGTCTAACCTCAGTAGTGGGCAAATTATTGTAATCTATTCTGAGAGACGGGATAAACTGTCACTTAGAGAGGCACAGGTTTATCAAAGATAGTCAGCATGGAATTGTTAAGGGACGCTCTTGTTTGACCAAATTGATCGAATTTTTTGAAGATGTTACAGGGAATATAGATGAGGGTAGTGCAGTTGATGTGGTCTACATGGATTTTAGCAAGGCTTCTGACAATGTCCCACATGAGAAACTGGTTCAAAAAATAAAATCCAATGGCATCCAGAGAAATGCAGCAAGGCGGATACAAAATTGGCTCAGTGGCAGGAAATAAAAGGTAATTATTGACAGGTATTTTTGCGACTGGAGGACTGTTTCCAATATCATTCCACAGGGCTCAGTAATGGGTCCCCTGCTTTCTGTTGTCTATATTAAAGATTTAGACGTAAATGTAGGGGGTATGATCAAGACTTTTGCAGACGACACAAAGATTGGCCATGTTGTCGACAGCGAGAAGGCTGCAGGAAGATATTGACGGTCTGGTCAGATGGGCAGCAAAATGGGATTCGACCCGGATAAGTGTGAGGAGCTCAAACAAGCAAAGGAATATACGATTACTAGGACAATACTGAGACGTGTAGAGCAAGTAAGGAACTTTGGAGTGAATGCCCACATATCCCTGAAGATAGCAGGATAGGTCAATAAGGCAGGTAAGAATGCATATGGAATCATTTCCCTTTTTAGCTGAGGTATAGAATGTAAGAGCTGGGAGGTTTGGCTGGAACTGTATAAAACATTGGTTAGGCCACATCTTGAACACTTTGTGCAGTTCTGGTAACCACATTACAGAAAGGAAGTAATTGCACGAGAGAGGGTACACAGGAGATTTATGAGGATGTTGCTTGGACTGGAAAAATGCAGCTATGAGGAAAATTGGATAGGCTGGGGTTGTTCTCCATGGAACAGAAAAGGCTGAGGGGAGATCTGATTGAAATGAACAACATTTTGTGGAGCCTGGATAGAGTGGAGGTGAAGGCTCTATTCACCTTAGCAGAAAGGTCAGTGACTAGGGGACATAGATTTAAAGTGATTGGTAGAACTTTCAGAAGGGAGTTGAGGAAAAACATGTTCACACAGAAATACAAAATTGTCTCAGTGACAGGAAACAAAGGGTAATTGTTGACGGGTATTCACTGGAGGACTTTCCCGTGGTTTTCCACGGGGCTCGGTACTGGGTCCCTTGCTTTTAGTGAGGGTCTGGAACTCACGTCCTGAAAGGATGGTTGAGGCAGAAACCCTCTACTGATTCAAAAAGAGTCTGAATGTGCACCACAAGTGTCATAATCTGCAGGGTTATGGATTACATGATGGAAGGTGGGATAAGAATAGGTGGATAATTTTTCGGCAGGCACAGACACGATGGGCCAAGTGGCCTCTTTCTGTGCCTTAAATTTTCAACGATTCTATGATTCTATAACACGAATCACGCTATCCTCGTTAACACTCACAATATGTCAACAAACTATCAAGATTATCAGCAATGATTTTCCATGAAGCTATCCCTGCTGCTTGTCATTTATTAAGATATGATTTTACAAGTAAGAAATATTTTTGTGCTGGGTTACGGCCTCCAGAATTTTCCAAGAATCAACATTTGACTGAGAGTTACAGGATTTATCTAACCTCCCTTTTTTAAACAGGGTGTAACATTTACAGCCCTCCAGTTCTCTGGCATCATTTTTTTTATTCATTCATGGGATGTGGACATCACTGGCCAGGCCAGCATTTATTGCCCATCCCTAATTACCCTTGAGAAGGTGGTGGTGAGCTGCCTTCTTGAACCACTGCAATCCACGTGGGGTAGGTACACCCACAGTGCTGTTAGGAAGGAAGTTCCGGTATTTTGACCCAGCGACAGTGAAGGAACTGCAAGATAGTTTCAAATCAGCATGGTGTGTGGCTTGGAGGGGAACTTGCAGGTGGTGGTGTTTCCATACATCTGCTGCCCTTGCCCTTCTATGTGGTAGAGGTTGTGTGTTTTGAAGGTGCTGTCTAAGGAGCCTTGGTGTGTTGCTGCAGTGCATCTTGCAGATGGTACACACTGCTGCCACTGTGCGTCGGTGGTGGAGGGAGTGAATGTTGTGGATGGGGTGCCAATCATGATGCCGAGCTTCTTGAGTGTTGTTGGAGCTGCAGCCATCCAGACAAGCAGACGGAATTCCATCACACTCCTGACTTGTGCCCTGTAGATGGTGGACTGGCTTTGGGGAGTCAGGAGGTGAGTTACTCGCCTCAGGATTCCTCGCATATGACCTGCTCTTTTAGCCATGGTATTTATATGGCTATTCCTGTTCAGTTTCTGGTCAATAGTAGCCCCTGGGATGTTGATAGTGGGGGATTCAGCGATGGTAATGTCATTGAATGTCAACGGAGATGATTAGATTATCTCTTGTTGGAGATGGTCATTGCCTGGCACTAGTGCAGTGCGAATGATACTTGTCAATTATCAGCCCAAGCCATGATATTGTCCAAGTCTTGCTGCATTTCTGCACGGACTGCTTCAGTACTTTGGAGTCACGATTGGTCATGAAAATTGTGCAATCATCAGCGAACATCCCCACTTCTGACCTTATGATTGAAAGAATGTAACTGATGAAGCATCTGACGATAGTTAGGCCTAAGACACTACCCTGAGGAACTCTTGCGGTGATGTATTGGAGCTGAGCTGATTGACCTGCAACAACCACAACCATCTTCCTTTGCGCTAGGTATGACTCTAACCAGCAGAAAGTCCCCCCGCCCCCCCCCCGCCCAGCCCCGCCGATTCCCACTGACTCCATTTTTGCTCGGGCTCCTTGATGCCATACTCAGTCAAATGCTGCCTTGATGTCAGGGCAGTCACTCATACCTCACCTATTGAGTTCAGCTCCTTTGTCCATATTTGAACCAAGGCAGTAATGAGGTCAGGAGCTATGTGCCCCTGGCGGAACGCAAACTGAGCGTCACTGAGCAGGTTATTGCTAAGCAAGTGCCGCTTGATGGCAGTGTCGATGACACCTTCCATCACTTTACTGATGATTGAGAATAGGCTGATGGGGCGGTAATTGGCCGGGTTGGACTTGTCCTGCTTTTTGTGTACAGGACATCCCTGGGCAATTTTCCACATTGCAGGATAGAAGCCAATGTTGTAGCTGTACTGGAACAGCTTGATGGGGGAATGGAAGTTCTGGAGCACAGGTATTCAGTACTATTCCGGAATATTGTGACGGCTCATAGCCTTTGCAGTATCCAGTGCATTCAGTAGTTTCTTGATATCATGCGGAGTGAATCGAACCCTGAGAAACCGTACTGTATAGTCCCCTCCACCTCCAGTCTGAACAATGACTGTTCACCACTTCTCTCTGCTTTCTGTCCCTGAGTCAGTGTCATAACCACACCATCACTGTCACATTAATCCATGTCATAACAACTCTATGAAATGTCATTTGATCACAGGCCTACTGAAAATCTATATACAGAAGAGGATATACATGAGTAGGAGCGCAAGATGTTGTCAAGGTTCTTAATAAGTACTTTGTATCTGTCTTAACAAAAGTGGGGGTGGGGGCGATGCAGGTATTGTGGTTAAGGAAGAGGAGTGTGAATTATTGGATGTGATATACATAGGAGAGAGGAAGTATTAATGGGATTCGCATCCTTGAAAGTTGATAAATCACCAGGGCCTGATGAAATGTATCCTAGGCTGTCAAATGAAGTGAGAGAGGAAATAGCAGAGGTTCTGACCATCATTTTCCAATCCTCACTGGATGCAGGTGTAGTGCCAGAGGATTGGAGTACTGTTCAAATTGTACCTCTTTAAAATGGAGCAAGAGATATACCGAACAATTGCAGGCCAGTCAGTGTTACCTCAGTAGTGGGAAAATGATTGTAATCTATTCTCAGAGACAGGATAAACTGTCACTTAGAAAGGCTCAGGTCAATCAAGGACAGTCAGCATGGATTTGATAAGGGAAGATATTGTTTGACCAACTTGATTGAATTTGTCGACGAAGTAGCAAGGATGATAGATGAGGGTAGTGCAGATGATATGGTCTCCGTGGATTTTTGCAAGGCTTTTGACAAGGTCCCATGTGGCGTACTAGTTAAAAAATTAAATCGCATGGAATCCAGGGAAACGCAGATACAAAATTGGCTCAGTGACAGGAAACAAA
This sequence comes from Heterodontus francisci, assembly GCF_036365525.1. Taxonomy (NCBI): domain Eukaryota; kingdom Metazoa; phylum Chordata; class Chondrichthyes; order Heterodontiformes; family Heterodontidae; genus Heterodontus; species Heterodontus francisci. The sequence goes on along the minus strand of NW_027140700.1, from coordinate 530,778 downwards.
GGGTGATTGTTGATTTAGAATTTAGAACATTACAGCGCAGGACAGGCCCTTCGGCCCTCGATGTTGCGCCGACCTGTGAAACCATCTGACCTACATTATTCCATTTTCATCCATATATCTATCCAATGACCACTTAAATGCCCTTAAAGTTGGCGAGTCTACTACTGTTGCAGGCAGGGCGTTCCACGCCCCTACTACACTCTGAGTAAAGAAACTACCTCTGACATCTGTCCTATATCTATCACCCCTCAACTAAAAGCTATGTCCCCTCGTGTTTGCCATCACCATCCGAGGAAAAAGACTCTCACTATCCACCCGATCGAAACCTCTGATTATCTTATTTGTCTCTATTAAGTCACCTCTCCTCCTCCTTCTCTCCAACGAAAACAACCTCAAGTCCCTCGGCCTTTCCTCGTAAGACCTTCCCTCAATACCAGGCAACATCCTAGTAAATCTCCTCTGCACCCTTTCCAAAGCTTCCACATCCTTCCTATAATGCGGTGACCAGAACTGCACGCAATACTCCAGGTGCGGTCTCACCAGAGTTTTGTACAGCTGCAGCATGACCTCGTGACTCCGAAACTCGATCCCCCTACTAATAAAAGCTAATACACCATATGCCTTCTTAACAGCCCCATTAACCTGGGTAGCAACCTTCAGGGATTTATGTACCTGGACACCAAGCTCTCTCTGTGCATCTTCACTACCAAGAATCTTCCCATTAGCCCAGTGCTCTGCATTCTTGTTACTCCTTCCGAAGTGAATCACCTCACACTTTTCCGCATTAAACTCCATTTGCAATCTCTCAGCCAAGCTCTGCAGCCTATCTATGTCCCTCTGTACCCTACAACATCCTTCGGCACTATCCACAACTCCACCGACCTTAGTGTCATCCGCAAATTTACTAACTAACCCTTCTACACCCTGTTCCAGGACATTTATAAAAATGACAAACAGCAGTGGCCCCAAAACAGATCCTTGCGCTAGACCACTAGTAACTAAACTCCAGGATGAACATTTGCCATCAACCACCACCCTCTGTCTTCTTTCAGCTAGCCAATTTCTGATCCAAAGCTCTAAATCACCTTCAACCCCATACTTCCGTATTTTGTGCAATAGCCTACCGTGGGGAACCTTATCAAACGCCTTACTGAAATCCATATACACCACATCCACTGCTTTACCCTCATCCACCTGTTTGGTCACCTTCTCGAAAAACTCAATGAGGTTTGTGAGGCACGACCTACCCTTCACAAAACCGTGCTGACTATCACTAATGAACTTATTCTTTTCAAGATGATTATAAATCCTGTCTCTTGTAACCTTTTCCAACATTTTACCCACAACCGAAGTAAGGCTCACAGGTCTATAATTACCAGGGCTGTCTCTACTCCCCTTCTTGAACAAGGGGACAACATTTGCTATCATCCAGTCTTCTGGCACTATTCCTGTCGACAATGACGACATAAAGATCAAGGACAAAGGCTCTGCAATCTCCTCCCTATCTTCCCAGAGAATACTAGGATCTCCTTGATGGGTGTTTTACTGACTTGAGGTCTGTTTCAAGTGGCTTTCCACAGGGCTCATTTCTGGATCACCTGCTTTTTGGAGCATATATTAACGATTGGAACGTAAATGTAGGGGCATGATCAAGATGTGTGCAGATGGCACACAAATTTGCCATGTGGTAGATAGCGAGGAGTATAGCTGTAAGCTGCAGTAAGATATTGATGGCAGAAAAGTGTCAAATGGAATTCAACCGGTTAAGTATGAAATGTGTATTTGAGGAGGTCAAACAAGGCAAAGGGATAGACAATTAATAGGAAAATGCTGAGAAGCGTAGAGGATGTGAGGGACATTGAAGTCAATGTCCACTGATGTCCTGAATGTAGCAGGTCAGGTCGATAGGTGGTTAAGAAGGCATATGGAATCCTTTCCTTTATTAGCTGAGGTATAGAATACAAGAGCAGTGAGGTTATGCTGGAACTGTATAAATCATTGGTTAGGTCACAACCTGAGTACTGTGTGCAGTTCTGGTCACCTGATTACACAAAGGATGTAATTGCACTCGAGAGGGTACAGAGGAGATTTACAAGGATGTTTGCCAGGACTGGAAAAATGCAGCTACGAAGCAAGATTAGATAGGCTGGGGTTGTTCTACTTGGAACAGAGAAGGCTGAAGGCAGATCTGATTGAAATGGACATAATTTTGAGGGGCTTGGATAGAGTGGAGGTGAAGAGTCTATTCACCTTAGCAGAGAGATCAGTGACTAGGGGGCAGTGACTTAAAGTGCTTGGTAGAAGGATTAACTGGGAGTTGAGGAGAAACCTGTCCACCCAAAAATACAAAATTGGCTCAGTGGCAGGAAACAAAGGGTCATTGTTATAATAAAAGCAAAATACTGCGGAAGCTGGAAATCTGAAGTAAGAACAATAAATGCTGGAAATACTCAGCAGGTCTGGCAACATCTGTGGAGGGAGAAGCAGAGTTAAGTTTTCAGATCAGCGATGAAGGGTCACGGACCTGTCACGTTAACTCTGCTACTCTCTCCACAGATGCTGCCAGACCTGCTGAGTATTTCCAGCATTTCTTGTTTTTATTAAAGGGTAGTTGTTGACAGGCATTTTACTAACCGGAGGACTGTTTGCAGTGGCGTTCCACAGGGTTCAGTATTGCATCCCCTGTTTATAGTGAGGGTCCAGAACTTACTGCCTGAAAGGATAGTTTAAGCAGAGTCCCTCCACTCAGTGAAAAGGAAACTGGATGTTCACCTCAACTGTCATTATCTGCAGGGCTGTGGATCAAATGCTGGAAGGTGGGATTAGAGTTGGTGGATCATTTTTCGGCCGCTGCAGACACAATGGCACAAGTGGCCTCTTTCAGTATCTTAAACTTTCTATGATTATATTACGTGAAACACTCACTGTTACGTCCTCAACGAACTTGATGAAGATTATCAGGAATGATATTTCATTCACCTTTCCGTGCTGCTTGTCATGTATCAAAAGTTGTATTACAAGCAAGATATATTTTTGTGCTGGGTTATGACCTCTAGAAGTTTCCAACAACCAACATTAGACTGATGCTTACAAGGTTTACCCAACCTCTCCTTTTTAAACAGGGTGTAACATTGACAATCCTCCAGACCTCTGGCATCACTCCCATATCCAAGGAGGACTGAAAGATTTTGTCCAGTGCCTCTGTCATTTCCACCATTTCTTCCCTCAGTAACTCTCATAATTCCCATCCAGACTGGCTAAATGTTCTACTTTATTGTAGTACAAAAAGTGTTGAATTGAAAGGGGTTAACTGAACCAGTTTGTTCAGTGACTGTAATTAATGCCGGTCTCCATGGACCCTAATGGTGTCACTGGAGGGTTTCCCTCTTCTATTAATACAGGCCTCCTTTCAATGTGTTTTCTGAAAGTGTCAGCGGGAGCATCAGCTCCGGCACTCAAAGGGATCCGTGGCTGCAGAGAGATGGTGAGGAGATATCAGAATCTGAACAATAGATTGGAATGTTACAACAATGGGTCCGAATAGGAGAACAATAGATTGGAATGTTACAGCAATGGGTCAGAATCTGAGAACAATAGATTGGAATGTTACAACAATGGGTCAGAATCGGAGAACACTGGATTGGAATATTACAACAATGGGTCAGAATCTGAGAACAATAGATTGGAATGTTACAACAAGTGACAGGAGTTTATCCTATTGGTTTGACTATCTTACTGCGGATTATTATTGGATAACATTAGAATTGCGGATCGCTTATGCTCTGAAGATGATTCAATTTATTTACTATCCCATCCTCGCTACTATTGGTGTCCCTGGTAAGTCTCTGTATCCAACTATTAGATTCATAAACCATATTTCACTGATTTAGTGTTCTTGTCATTTAAATCGTGAGAAGACTGAAACCATTGTCTTCAGTTTCTGTCACAAGCACCATTCCCTGTCCATGATCTGCATCCCCCTCGCTGGCCATTGTCTGAGGCTGAACCAGGAAGTTTACAACCTCTGGTATCTATTTAATGCTGAGCTGAGTTCATCCCCATATTCGCTCCATCCCCAGCCCAGCCAATTGTTATGGCCAGGTGAGGAGGGGTCAGAGTGGGTCTTCTTTATTTGACTGCAATAGTGTTTGTCCTTTATAAACAGTGCAATAGTAACGTCTCATTGAGTGTTTTACATTTTACCTTTGGTGTGATGGTGAAGGAACTGATTGGACAGGTTCTCCTGAGTTTAAACATGAAAGAGGTGAGTTTATTATACTTAACAATATAAACCCGATCTAAATAAAATCATTAAAAAAAACACAACACACAGTTACGTACACACTCACACGAGAATCACACACACACACACAAATAGATTACAGAGTGAGAAGTAAATTTGTGGTTGGATTTGAGTCCAGAATAAATTTTTAAAAAAAACTCATTCTGTGATGTTGGGCGATTCCGTGGTCTTCCAGCTGAAGTTATATTCTTGACGTCTTTTGCTTGTCGAAGTGCAGTTTGTGGCTGGTCCACATTGCTCAGGGTTTTCCTTGAGGCAGACTTGTAGGTGGCTTTCTTCCCCTGGTTACTCTGTCTGTAGCAATCCGTTGGCATGAGGGGCCCACAGTCACATGTGATTTTCAAACTTGTGATGTTAGGAGGAGATAGAGACGGAGAGAGAGAGGTGGGGGGAGTACGGGGTGGAGGGGGGGGGGCGGTGGTCACAGCCCTTCTGCTTCTGCACAGTTTGAATCATTGGCTTGTCTGTTTTTGTCCAGGGGAAACTCCCAGCTTTCACAGAGTTGGGCAGAAGGTCTCATGACTGCCTCAGTGCATTCTCTGGACCCTTCTAATGTGATTCAAAGTTAGAAACTTCTATCTCCCCAGGGTTCAGGATGCCAGTATATATACTTGGAGGAGTTTGCACTTTGAAATTCAATGTGTCAGAGTAGCCTTGTATGCCGTGTTAATGAATGTAATCTTAGGTCATTCAATCACTGGAGCAAGCCAATGATATAGGTCCAGGCTCATCAGACATGTGGCTCCTGTCGTAGGCCTTGGAATGTGAAAAGGTGTTCCAGATGCCAATTGCGGTGGCCATCTTGGCTGCCAGCTTTTTCAAGGTTAACGGTAGGATGTTTTCTATCAAAAATTTAGTGTAAGTTTCCAATCGATGAATTAAAATTCCTCATTTGGCATATTGTGCTATCGTGACACCGGCATAGCACATGGAAAGAAATGTGATAATAGGAACATTTCATTGCAGAATTGTGGGAAGAAAACGGAAGAAATACACATGCATTCTCAATAATCACTTCTCAAATTCACACATTAATCTTAGAATTACTGCAGCTGACATTGTCTGTTACAGCTGTACTGATTTAAATATTTTTGGCATTTTGTCTGGGATGGTCATGTGTCGGTTTCGACCTTGGACAATGCATCACCAATTGCTTGTTTTCCTTTTCTCTCCTCTAATGAAGTTTTAACTACTCAGGTACTATGCACCTTGATACTCTTTCTCCCAAAACCGACAGTGTGTAATAAATTGTTTTTTTTTGCCCCTGTGAGGTGTCCGAGATTTCCTCTGGGCCTTTGTTCTAGCTGAGTTCGGCTTTGAAATTGTTGGGTTTGATTAGCTTTGTGTTTGGGATCTGATCATTGGGTTCTTCAGAGGGTAGATCCACACTGACCTTACTTTTAGCTTTCTGGTGAGGTGCACAAGTGCTGTTTAGTTGAGGGTATTTTCCCTTCACTTTTTACTTAACTATGGGAAGGAACTTTCTTTTATCTACCCTATGACTTTTGCGACATTACTGCGCACAGGTGTCTGTCCAGCTTTCACTGCACTCTCCAGCTGCACTTCGACTAGGTGAGGCATCTCCCTCACCATTGACATGCCTTTTTGGGACCTTTCCTTGTCCTTGCACGTTTCTATAAATGCTGTGAGCAGCCTTTTTAGGTTGCCTCTTTGACCTGCATTTAATGAGGAGAGTGTGTGGTCCAATTTATCTAACATTTCAGGGTTGGCAAATCGTAGAGTGGGGGGGTTCCAGTTGGGAATACTCCTGGCCCTTCTCTAACCTGTCCTCACTGTCCTTTTCAATCCTCCCTTCCTGACTGTCTGACAGATCTGTACTTGTCTGTCCCCTCCACAGCATTTACTTTTTTTCCTTTGGTCTGGGATGTCAATTAAATAATTTACCTGACTATTCCTTTTGCCACTATTTATGGACCACTGAACTGGACTTTAAGGGGTTCGCCGTGCATTGGGAGTATTAACAATACATGGTTTCTGGGATGACATGTTCTAGCCTTGGCATTTCTGTCTGCTTACCTTTTCATAGCTGCCTGTGAGATCTTTTGCTGTTACTGAGCCATTGCACAGCCTCTCGTGAGCCGCTCCCAGAGCACGGAAATGTGGTCTAACATGGAAGACTCATCCCTGTGTCCCAAAAACGTCTTCTTGATTAATTTAAGAGGACCACTCACCTCGTGTCCATAAACTAATTCAAAGAGACTAAAGCCAGTGGAATCATTAGATAAGTCTCGGTAACCAACAGGAGAAATCCCATCCCTTTGTCCCAGTCATGGGGTTGCTCAAAGCAGTATGTCCTGATCATTGTCTTTAGGGTCTGGTGGTACTGCTCCAAAGCCCATTGTGACTGTGGATAGTAGGCTGAGGACTTTATTTATTTACTTATTTTATTTATTTAGAGATGCAGCACTGAAATAGGCCCTTCAGCCCACCGAGTCTGTGCCAACCATCAACCACTCATTTATACTAATCTTACATTAATCCCATATTCCTACCACATCCCCACCATACCTCAACTCCCCTACCACCAACCTATACTAGGGACCTATCAAGCTGAAAATCTTTGGCTGTGGGAGGAAACCGGAGCACCTGGTGAAAACTCATGCGGTCACAGGAAGAACTTGCAAACTTCGCACAGGCAGTACACAGAATCGAACCCGGGTCGCTGGAGCTGTGGGGCTGCGGTGCTCCAGATTACCCATGACCTTTTCAAAAATACTGGACATAAAATGTGTGCCCTGATCCGACTGGATCTCAGCAGGAAGCCCATATAGGGTAAAGAATTGAGTTAGCCCCTTCACCACTTCCTTGGCAGAGATAGTTCTTCGGGCGAATGGCCTCTGGGAATCGGGTCACCACATCCATAATGGTGAGAAGATACTGGTCGTCCCGTTATATTTTCAGCAGGGGTCCCACACAATCTACCAGCATTCTGCTGAAGGGTTCCCACAACCTGGCACGTGAGACCAATTCTACCGAACTCCACCACATCTTTGTGGAATTGTTGCCAGTCAAAATGCTGTCTTCTGCGGTCTTCGATTTTTCATATACTGACATGTCCATCCATTAGAAGTTCGTGGGCCATTGTTAATATTTCTTTAAGGGACTTCAGCGGCACCACTATCTGGTGAACATCTGTCCACTCTTCATCCACTGTTCTGTGAGGAGGTCTCCACTTCCTCATTAGCTCCTCATTCTTTAAATAGTAACAGTCTGCAACTCCCTCTGCTTCAGTTTTGGTTTGGAAAGTCTGTGCTATTTTTTAACGTTGGGTCGGGTTGTGGAGCCTCAAAAAAGGAAGAACTGTTTAACACATCCTTTGGGTCCTCTAACTTCCCAACGAAGGTTTCAGACAACCAGACAGTAGGGTCATCCGTCTGCAGTGTCAGTTCAGGGGATTGTTTGGCCATGGACCGAGTCACCACACAATCAGGGATTTCTGCTGTAACTACTCTGTCTCCCGGACCTCTTTTGGTCTCTCTAGAACTACTGGGGAAGCTGCCACCTTATCCCCTGTCAGATCATTACCCAGGAGCAGTTCGACCCATCAATCAGTAAACTAGGGACAATCTGCATGGTAAAGGGTCATGAAACTGGGTCAAACTCTAAGTGCACCGGATATAAGTGTATGGACATATACTGTCTTCCGATACCATTCACTAACGCTCTAGCATTCACTACACTTTCTTTTTCCCAGCAGAAGGATTGGCTGGCCTCTGCATCCTTGAGTATGACTATTGGTTTACTTCCCTCACTCAAGGGGTATGGTTTCACTTTTCCTTAGGATACAAATTCCTGGTAGCTCTCAAGGATTTTGTTTATTTTTCCCGCCCTCTCTGTGGTAGGTTTAATGGGTCTGACTGCCACAGTTGGAGGCACAGCCTGATCTGTTGTGATTTCCATCAGGGCCCTTTTTCCTGCTATGATCTGGTGGACCCTGATTTATCCTCCAGGTTTTCCCCGTCACTTGCATCATTCAGCTCGATGGCGACCTACCTTATTACACTGGAAACACACAGGTCTTCGGCCGTTTCTCCTGCTCTCAGTACCGTCCTATTTGACCTGAGGATGGACCCCCGTGTGTCCAGCATTTCCTCTTTGCCCTTGGCTGTTCGGGTTTCTATAACCCCCACCCCCCCCCCCCCCCCCCATCATTTATTCTCGGGTCTTTGTGGTGACCAGGGAAGTGTTTCCCTTTGGGGTTACGGCTTTGTGTACAAGGAAAAATTCATCACCAGAATTGCAACTTGTCCAGCTCTTTGAACCCTTTGTTCCTCTTTGTGGGTTTTAATGGGAGGGGGAGCGAGTTTGTGAACTCCTTGAGATGGATCACCACTCTGAGGTTTCGATATGTGGGCTGTAATATGAGTGTTTCTATCCACTGGTCAAAAGTAAACACAAAAACTGACTTTAAATATTCTTTAGCTACCTAAAAATGAAACATTTGGCGAAGACAAATGTGGGTCCAATACAGGCAGTGTCAGGGGAATGTACAATGGTGAATAGAGAAATGGCAGTGAAACTAAATGATTACTTTGTGTCTGCCCTCATTGAGGAAGATACAAGGAAATTTCCAGAATTAGAGATCCAAGGGATTAGGGAGATTGAGGAAGTGTAGGAAATTAATATTAGTCAGAATGTTGTATTGGAGAAATTAATGGGGCTGAAGTTTGATAAGGCGCCAGGATCTGATATTCTGCATCCCAGGGTGTGGGAAGAGATAGCTATGGAGATGGTGGCTGCATTGGTGATCATCTTCAAAAAATCTATAGATTCTGGACCGGTTCCTGCAGATTGGAAGGTAGGAAATGTCACCCCAATATTTAAGAAGGGAGGGAGAGAGAAAACAGGGAATTATAGACCTGCTCTCATACATCAGTCGTTGGGAAAATGCTGGGATTTCATTCTAAAGGATGTGATCAATGGACAGTTGGATAATAATCTGTTCAGGCATCGTAAACATGGATTTATGAATGAGAAATCATGTTTGGCGAACCTGTTGGAGTTTTGTTGGGCATGCTACTAACAGAATTGATAAAGGGGAGTCGGTGGACGTGTTATACTTGGATTTTCAGAAGGATTTTGATAAAGTCCCCCACAGGAGGTTGGTTAGCAACATTAAAGCACATGGGATAGGAGGTAATATACTGGCATGGATTAAAGATTGGTTAATAGGCAGAAAACAGAGAGTAGGAAGAAACGGGTCGCTCTCACTGTGGCAGCTGTGACTGGTTGGGTACCGCAAGGATCAGTACTTGGGCCCCAGCTGTTAACAATATATGTCAATGATTTGGATGTGGGGACCAAATGTAGTATTTCCAAGTTCGCAGATGACACAAAACTAGGTGGGAATGCATGTTGTGAGGTAGATGCAATGCGTCTTCAAGGGGATTTGGACAGACATTGTGACTGGGCAAGAACATGGCAAATGGAATGTAATATGGGCAAATATGAGTTATCCACATTGGTAAGAGGAACAGATGTGCAGAGTATTTCTTAAATAGTGAAAAATTAGGAAGTGTAGATGTACAAACGGACCCGGGTGTCAGTTAATCACTGAAAAAGATGCAGGTGCAGCAAGCAATTAGGAAGGCTAATGGTCTGTTAGCCATTATCAGGAGATGATTTGAGTACAGGAGTAGTGAAGTCTTGCTTCATGTGTATAGAACCTTGCTTAGACCACACCTGGAATATTGTGTGCATTTTGGGTCACTTTACTTTAGTAAGGATATTATTGCCATCGAGGGAGCGCAATGAAGGTTCACCAGACTTGTTCCCGGGATGGCGGGAATGTTCTATGAAGAGAGATTGGGGAAACTGGGCCTGTATTCTCGAGAGTTTCAAAGAATGTGTCGGGATCTCATTGAAACGTACGAAATAATTAAAGGGATAGACAGCGTAGACGTATGGACGAAAATTCCCCTGGTTGCGGAGGCTGAAACTAATGGATACAATTTCAAAATAAGGGGGAAGCCATTTAGGACAGAGACGAGGAGAAAACTTTGACTCAGAAGTTTCTGAATCTTTGGAATTCTGCATCCCAGGCGGATGTGGAATCTCAGTCGTTGAGTATATTTAAAGTATAGATTGACAGATTTCTAACTACAAATGACAAAAAAGGGGATATGGAGATTATGTGTGAAAAAGGCATTAAAGTGGATGATCAGCCATGGTCATATTGAATGGTGGAGCAGCCTCGATGGGCTGAATGGCCTACTCCTGCTCCTATGTCCCGATGTTCGGAAGCAGCTTAACTCTTTCAAACTCGAGGTCAGTTTAGTCAGGCTGCTTTCTGAGGGTTTGGAATGTTTGACGGTACACTTCCGGTATTATTTCATGTACACCCAGGATAGCAATTTTAATCATCTCATAATCTGATCAACTTTCATCTGGCAACAGTGAATAAATCTCATGGGATTTTCCTGTTATTTTGTTTTGTGAAAACAGTGTCCAGCTCTCTGACGGCCATTTCAGTTGCATTACAAGCTTTTCACAATTGACGAAAAATTCTGCCACATCCTCCTCATTGAACTTTGTCATGAACTGGGAGAACTTTAAGAGATCAGCACATGGTCCTGAGCTAAGGGCAGCTCCCACACTAGCTGTGCCTTCACTGGGTGTATGGGTCTCCCTCTAGTTGTTTGAGCTGCCTTAACTCCCTTTCCTCATTCTCATTCTGGAACACTCTTACTTTTACCCTTTCTTGACACTCACTCTGCTCCTTCTCGCTCTCTCTGGAATTCTAATTCTAGTCTATCCTGTTCTAGTTTTACCTTAGCTAACATTACTCTATCTGTTAGTGATTCTAACCCTGTTTGAGTCTTCAGCTTCAAGTGAAATATGGTTGGCCAAAAGTCTTAGGATTTCGGGTTTCCTACCTTTTGGACGGATAGTAATCCCTAACTGTCCAGCTACATTACTCAACTTTTCAACAGACAGACGTTTTAACCCGTACCAAGTTACTTCACTCTGTATGCAACTCCTTTATTGGGAATGTAACTCCTTTAGTCAGAAAGGGAGGGAAACAGAAAACAGGAAACTACAGGCAAGTTAGCATCACATCTGTCTGAGGTAAAATGTTAGAAGCTATTATCAAAGACAGTGTAGCCGGCACTTAGAAAAGTTCAACGTAATCAGGCAGAATCAAAATGGTTTTATGAAAGGGAAATCATGTTTAATCAATTTGTTGGAGTTCTTTGACGAGGTACCATGTGCTGTGGAGAAAGGGGAACCGGTTGATGTACTGTACATAGATTTCCAGGAGGCAATTGATAAGGTGCCACATCAAAGGTTTTGTGAAAATAAAAGCTCATGGTGAAGGGGGTAACATGTTGGCATGGATAGAAGATTGGTTAGCTAACAGAAAACAGGCAGTAGGCATAAATGGGTCACTTTCTGGCTGGCAAGATGTAACGAGTAGTGTGCCACAGGGATCAGTGCTGGGACCTCAACTTTTTACAATTTATATAAATGACTTGGATGAAGAGACCGAAGGCATGGTTGCTAAATTTGCTGATGACACAAATATGAGTAAGAAAGTAACATGTGACGGGGACATAAGGAGGCTGCAAATGAATATAGATAGGTTAAATGTGTGCGTGAAGACCTGGAAAATGGAGTATAATGTGGGAAAATGGGAAATTGTCCATTTTGGCAGGAATTATAAAAAAAGAAGCATATTATCTAATGGTGAGAGATTGCAGAGCTCTGAGATGCAGTGGGATCTTGGTGTCCGTGTGCATGAATCACAAAAGGTGAATATGCATGTTCAGAAAGTAATTAGGAAAGCTAATAGAATGTTATCGTTTATCGCAAGGATAATTGAATACAAAAGTAAGGATGCTATGCTTCAGCTATAGAGGGCATTGGTGAGACCACATCTGGAGTACTGTGTACATTACTGGTCTCCTTATTTAAGGAAGGATGTAAATGCATTGGAAGCAATTCAGAAAAGGTTTACCAGACTAATACCTGGAATGGGTGAGCTGTCTTATGAGGGAATATTGGACAGGCTCAGCTTATATCCACTGGAATTTAGAAGGGTAAGAGGAGACTTGATTTGAACATCTAAGATCATGAGCGGTCTTGACAGGTTGCATGTGGAAAGATGTGTGTATCTTGGTGTATCTAGAATTAGGGGTCACTATTTAAAAATGAGGGCCTGCCCATTTAAAACAGAGATGAGGAGAATTTTTTTTCTCTGAGGGTTGTGAGCCTTTGGAATTCTCGTCCTCAAAAGGCAGTGGAAGAGAGACTTTACGTACGTGTAAGGCAGAGATAGATAGATTTTTGATAAGCAAGGGGGTGAAAGATTATCGAGGGTAGGTGGTAATGTGGAGTTGAGGTTTCAATCAGATTGGTCATTATCTTATTGAATGGCAGAGCAGGCTTGAGGGGCCGAGTGGCCTACACCTGCTCCTAATTCATATGTTCATATGTTCGTCTGCTCTGTCTTCGAACGTGGGCATTTCATTGTTCCAGCAGTGAAAGCCACAATAAAACCTTCATTGACATTTTAAGTTTTTTCTCAGGATCAATTGTTTTCCTACTTCCAATTTCTCATTTGTTGTTGGTTTACGATCACTCGAACCTCCAGATTTCTGTGACAGCCAGGTGAGGAGGGGTCCCAGGCTCCCCTCTTGTCTTATATCTTATTTCACCACAACAGAGTTTATTCCTTTTTAGCAGTGGACGTGCTGACCACCTCAGTGAGTGTTTTACCTTTTATCTTTGATGTGATCGTGAAAGAGCCAATAGGAGAGGTTTTCCTGAGCTTAAACAAGAGATGAGTTTATTATATTTAACAATCTAAGCTGTATCTAAATAAAATAATAAGAATATACGCTTCACATTCACGCACACACTCACACGAGAATCACACACAAATAAATTCGAGTGAGAAATAAATTTGTGATGGATTAGTGTCCAGAATAAATAAATTTTAAAGAAAAACGTCTGTGACGTTGGATAATTCTCTGGTCTGCATTTTCCCACCTTTAGTTATGCGTTTCATGTCATCTGCAAGAGTTGAAATTATGTTTTTTTTTTACGTATACGTTTGTGTCATTTATATATCTATCTATATGCCAGGAGCAGCACTGGTTCTAATACCGAAACCTGCGAAACAACACTGCATACTCCCCCTCCACCAGTCTGAACAATGTCTGTTCACCACTTTTCTCTGCTTTCTGTCCCTGAGTCAGTATCATATCCACACTGTCACTGTCACATTAATCCATATGTTCCATTTTTCATAACAAGTCTATGAAATGGCATTTGATCACCGGCCTTTTGAAAGTCTGTACACATAACACAAAACATGTTGTCCTCATCAACACTCACAGTTATGTCATCAACGAACTTGATTAAGATTATCAGACATGATTTTCCGTTAAACTATCCATGCTGTTTGTCATTTATTATCCCATGTTTTCACAAGAAAGATAGATATTTGTGCTGGGTTCTGGCCTCTTGTAATTTCCAACCACCGACATTAGACTGACTGGTCAGTAGTTACAGGATTTATCTAATCTCTCCTTTTGCAACAGGGAGTAACATTTACAACCCTCCAGTCCTCTGTCATGGCTCCCATATCCAAGGAGGATTGGAAGACTCTGACCAGTGCCTCTGCTATTTCCACCATTCCTTCCCTCAGCAACCGTCTCCATTGTTTTATCAAAGAACTGCATCAAGTTTAACTTACCACCACCTCTCTCCTCTCCTCCACTGTTGTTAAATGATCAAACTGCTTATCTGATATCCAGTACTGGATGAGCAGAAATATCCTCCAATTAAATATTGGGAAGATTGAAGCCATTGTTTTCCCTGCCTACTCCAACTCTGTTCCCTTGCTATTGATTCCATGGTAACCGTCTGAGATTCAGACAGTCTGTTTGCAACCTTGGTGTCATATTCGGGACAACATTAATAGGCACATGGACAAATGTGGGTCAATTAAGGAAAATCAGCATGGATTTGTTAAGGGGAAAATGGTGTTTAACAAACTTACTGGCGTTTTTTGAAGAGGTAAAAAGGAAGCCTGATGAGGGTGATGCTGTGATGTGGTGTAAATGGAATTCCAAAAAGCATTTGATAAAGTGTCACACAACAGAATTGTGAGCAAAGGTATAGCTAATCAAATGAAAAGGACAGTAGCAACATGAAACTAAACTGGTTGAGTGACAGGAAACAGAGATTAGTGATTAATGGATGCTTTTCGGGCTGGAGAAAAGTTTGTAGTGGAATCAAAACAAAATACTGCAGATGCTGGAAATCTGAAATAGAATCAGAAAGTGCTGGAAATACTCAGCAGTGTCTGTGGAGAGTGAAACAGAGTTAATGTTCCAGGCTTGTGACCTTTCATCAGAACTGGCCAAGGTTAGAAATGTAATAGGTTTTAAGCAAGTGAAGCGGGAGTGGAGGGTGTAAACACAAGGACACAAATGTAGCCATGAGAGCAGGGGTGTGGGATGGAGTGTGTTGAAATGACAAGCGAGCGGAAGCTCGGGGTCATGCTTTTGGACTGAGCGGAGGTGTTTCACAAAGCGGTCACCCAATCTGCGTTTGACCTGCTGTGGTGTTCCAGTGAACATCAATGCCAGCTCGAGGAACAGCACCTCATTGTCCATTCCACAGACTTCTGGAGTAAACATTGAGTTCAATAATTTCAGAGAATGACTGGTCCATTTTTATTATTATTTTGTTTCATCAGTTATTTTTTACCATGTGCCAGACTTAAACTGGGATTTTTATGTTGGTGCTTTTAGCTCGGGCTGTTCATTATTCTGTCATTTAACACCTGCTCTGCACTAATGCTTTGTCTTTCACCACACCATGAGCACACTCTCTTTGCCTTTGCCCCATGACCTCCTGGTCAGTTAATCTCTCTGACCCTCTGTTCTATCAACACCCCTTTTGCTCCATTTTGCCCCATCCCTGCTTTATCTGCTTCAAACTTGATATTTCTAACCTTTTCCAGTTCTGATGAAAGATCACAGACCTGAAACATTAACTCTGTTTCTCTCTCTCAACTCAGATGGTGCCAGACCTGTTGAGTATTTCCAGCACGTTAAGTTTTTTTATTTAAGATTTGAGGTGGAGGTCCCCGGGGATCAGTGTTGGGACCCTTTTTCTTCCTGACATATATTAATGACCTGGACCTTGGTGTACAGGGCACAATTTCAAAGCTTGTAGATGATGCAAAAGTTGGAAACATTGTGAACTGTTAGGAGGATACTATAAAACTCAAAAAGGACATAGACAAATTGGTGGAATGGGCAGACAGGTGGCAGATGAAGTTCAATGTGGAGAAATGTGAAGTGATTCATTTCGTAGGAAGGACATGGAGGGAAAATATAGAATAAAGGTTACAATTCTGAAGGGGGTTCAGGAGCAGAGGGACCTGGGTGTATATTTTAGATTAGATTAGAGAGACAGCACTGAAACAGGCCCTTCGGCCCACCGAGCCTGTGCCGAACATCAACCACCCATTTATACTAATCCAATATTCCTACCAAACATCCCCACCTGTCCCTATATTTCCCTACCACCTACCTATACTAGTGACAATTTATAATGGCCAATTTACCTATCAACCTGCAAGTCTTTTGGCTTGTGGGAGGAAACCGGAGCACCTGGAGAAAACTCACGCAGACACAGGGAGAACTTGCAAACTCCACACAGGCAGTACCCAGAATCGAACCCGGGTATATGTGCATCGGTCATTGCAGGTGGCAGGACAGGTTGAGAGAGCTTTTCATAAAGCCGACAGTATCCTGTTGCATGGAATACAAGAGCAAGGGGGTTGTTTTGAACTTGTATAAGACACTAGTTCGGCCTCGGCTGCAGCGTTACGTGTAGTTCTGAGCACATTAGATAACGTGAAGACATTGGAGAGTGTGAAAAAACATTCACAAGAATGGTTCCAGGGATGAAGAATACCAGTTATGAAGATAGACTGGAGAAGTTGGAACATTTTCCTTGGAGAAGAGAAGGCTGAGAGGAGATTTGAAAAACGTCTGCAAAATTATGAGGTGTCTGGACACAGTTGATAGGGAAAAACTGTTCCCACACCTGAAAGGATCGAAAACGAGAGGACAAAGAATTAAAGTAATTGGTAAAAGCAGCAGAAGTGACATGAGGAAAAAATGTTCATACAGCGAGTGCTAAGGTCTGGAATGCACTGCCTGAGAGTGTGGTGTAGGCAGATTCAATCGAGGCATTCAGGAGGAAATTGGATAGCTATCTGAAAAGGAAGATTGTACAGAGTTACAGGAAGAAGGCAGGGGAGTGACACTAGATGAATTGCTCGTTTGGAGAGCCAGTGCAGACACGATGCACAGAATGGCGACCTTCTGTGCTGTAACAATTCTGTGACTATGTGGCATTCGACCACAAAATGAGTTTCCAACCTTATATTCGTGCCATCACTATGACCACCTATTCCCACCTCAATAACATCGCCCAACTTCACCCCTGTCTCATCTCATCTGCTACTGAAGCTCTCATTCATGCTTTCATTACCTGTAGACTAGACAATTCAAACTCATTCTCCCACATGCTACTATCTGTAAACTCGAGGTCATCTAAAACTCTGCTTCCTGTGTGTTAACTCACAACAAGTCCCATTCCCCGATCACTGACCTACATCAGCTCACTGTCAAACAATGTCTTTATTTTAAAATCCTCAACACGTTTTCAAATCCCTCCATTGCCTCATCCCTCACTATCTCTGTAATCTCCTCCTGCCCGACAACCCTCTGATATATCTCTGCTCCTCCAATTCTGGCCTCTTGTGCATTCCTGATTTTAATTACTCCACCATCGCTGGCCGCACCTTCAGTTGTCTCGGTCCCGAGCTCGGGAATATCCTCCCTACACAGCTCTACCTCTCCCCCTCACTTTTATCCTTTCAGACACTCCTTTAAAAGTTGCCTCTTTGACCAAGCTTTTGGTCTCCTAACCTAATATCTACATTTGTGGTTCAGTGTTATACTTTGTTTCATAATGCTGCTGTGAAGTACCTTGGGATAAGTTCTTGTTGAAGTTTTCCAGACATGATTTGTCATTAGCATATCCGTGCTGCTTGAAATTTATTATGCTATGTTTTTCCAACCAACGAATATTTCTGTTCTGGGTTGTGAAATTTCCCCACCACTGACGTCAGATGGACTGGACACTACAGGGTCTACTCCATCTCTCCATTTGTAATCAGGGTGTAACATTTACAACCCTCCAGTCCTCTGTCACCACTCCCATATCCAAGGAGAATTGAAAAATTATGTCATGTGCCTCTACCAGTTCCACCATTCCTTCCTTCAGCAATCCTTATACATCCCATCCCTACTGGGTAAATGTTCTACTTTATTCTGGTACAAAAGGTGTTGGATTGAAAGGGGTTAACTGAAACTGTTTGTTTAGTGACTGTAATTAATGTCAGTCTCCATGGACTCTAATTGTGTCACTGGAGGGTTTCCCTCTTCTATTAATAAGGGACTGCTTTCAATGTGTTATTCCATAGTGTTAGCGGGAGCATCAGCCCCGGCACTAACAGGGATCAATAGCTCCAGAGAGAGGGAGAGGATAGATCAGAATCTGAGAACAATAGATTGAAATGTTACAACAATGGTTCAGAATCTGAGAACAATTGACTGGAATGTTACAACAATGGTTCAGAATCTGAGAACAATTGACTGGAATGTTACAACAATGGGTCAGAATCTCAGGACAATAGACTGGAATGTTACAACAATGGGCAGGAGTTTCATCGGGGAGTTTGACTCTCTTTCTGCAAATTATGGTCGGTTCTCATTAGACTATCGGATCTATCTCGCATTGAAGATTATGCAACACTTTTACTATCCTATCCTTGCTATTATCGGTGTCCCTGGTAAGTCTCTCCATCTAGCTATGAATGTTATAAACTAAGTTTAGCAACATTAATGTTCTTCTCATTTACTCTGCCCTCCTTGCTGCATTTGTTATCCCTGGCAAAACTCTATCTCCGGCTATGAGATCTATAAACCATTGCTACTTGTATTAGAGTTCATGTAAGTTACTCTACCATCTTTTCTGCTGTTGCTGCCCCTGCTAAGTCCCTATTTCCCGCTAAGTGATCTGTTAACTCTGTTTCACTGAAATAATGTTCTTCCAATTTAAATTTTGGGAAGAGTGGAGCTCGTGCCATCAGTCTCCATATGAAATTCTGTCCTTATCCATGAACACGTTCCCCTAACTGGCTAATATCTGAGGTTGAAACAGACAGTTTGCATCCTCTGCGTTCTATGTAACCCTGAGCTGAGTTTTGACCCCTTAATCTCTCCAGGACCAACCTTGCCGACTAGCAGCTCTGTAATATCACCCGTCTGCCTCAGCTCATCTGATACATAAATCCTCATCTGTGCCCTTGTTAACACAGATAGAAACACATAGAAACACACATAGAAAATAGGAGCAGGAATAAGCCATTCGGCCCTTCGAGCCTGCCCAGCCATTCATTATGAGCATGGCTGATCATCCAACTCAATGACTTGTTCCCGCTTTCCCCCATATCCTTTGATCCCTTTCATCCTAAGAGCTATATCTAACTGCTTCTTGAAAACATGCAATGTTTTGGCCTCAACTGCTTCCTGTGGTAGCGAATTCCACAGGCTCATCACTCTCTGGGTGGAGGAATTTCGCATCTCAGTCCTGAAAGGTTTACTTCATATCCTTAGACTATGACCCCTGGTTCTGGACTCCCCCACCATCGGGGTCATCCTTCCTGTATCTGCTTTGTCAAGTCCAGTTAGAATTTTATAGGTTCCTATGAGATCCCGCCATCATTCTTCTGAACTCCAGCGAACATAATCCAAACCGACTCAATCTCTCCTCATACGTCAGTCCCGCCATCCAGGGAATCAATCTGGTAAACCTACAGCAAGAACATCCTTCCTTAGATAAGGAGACCAAAGCTGCACACAATATTCCACGTGTGGCCTCACCAAAGCCCTGTATAATTGCATCCCTGCTCCTGTACTCGAATCCTCTCGCTGTGAAGGCCAACATACCATTTGCCTTCTTTACTGTCCTTTGCACCTGCATGCTTACCTGCAGTGACTGGTGTACAAGTACACCCAGCTCTCCTTGCATATTCCCCTCTCTCAGTTTATAGCCATTCAGATAATAATCTGCCTTCCTGTTTTTGCTACCAAAGTGGATAACCTCACATTTATCCACATTGTACTGCTTCTGCCATGCATTAGCCCACTCACTCAACTTGTCCAAATCGCCCTGAAGCCTCTCTTCATCCTCCTCACAACTTACCATCCCACCCAGTTTTGTGTCTTCTGCAAATTTGGAGATATTACATTTATTTCCCTCATCGAAATCAGTAATATATATAGTGAATAACTGGGGTCCTAGCACCGATCCCTGTGGTACCCAACTCATCACTGCCTGACATTCGGGAAAAAAGACCCATTTATTCCTCCTCTCGGGTTTCCTGTCTGCCAACCAATTTTCTATCTATCACAATACACTAGCACCAATCTCATGCGCTTTAACTTTACACGCTAATCTCTTTTGTGGGACTTTGACGAAAGCCTTCTGAAAGTCCAAATAAACCACATCCACTGGCTCCCCCTCATCAACTCTACTGGTTACATCCTCGAAGAATTCTTGTAGATTTGCCAAGCATGATTTCCGTTTCGTAAATCCATGCTGTCCCTGTCCGATTCGACCACTTTTCTCCAAGTGCTCTGCTATAAAATCGTTGATAATGGACTCTAGAACTTTCCCCGCTACCGACGTCAGGCTGACTGGTCTATAATTCCCTGCTTTCTCTCAACCTCCCTGGGGTTACTTTGGCTACCCTCCAATCTGTAGGAAATGTTCCAGAATCTATAGAATCTTGTAAGATGACCACCAATACATCCATTATTTCTGGGACCGCTTCCTTCAGTACTCTGGGATGTAGATTATCAGGCCCTGGGAATTTATCGATTCAATACCATCAATTTCCCCAACACCATTTCTCTACTAATACAGATTTCCTTAAGTTACTCTCTCGCACTAAACCCCGTGTTCCCCAACATTTCTGATATGATATTTGTGTGCTTATTTGTGAAGACAGAACCAAAGTATGCATTTAGTTGGTTAGCCATTTCTTTGTTCCCCATAATTAATTCTCCTGTTTCTGACGGTAAGGGACCTACATTTGTCTTGACCAATCTTTAAATCTGTTAAATCCACTCTTGACTATTCCAATTATATCCTGGTCACCCTCCCAGTTATAAACCTCGATAAAGCACAACCCATCTAGAACCTGCTGCCTGTAAACTAATTCACATCAAATCCTGATCACCCCTGTGCTCACTGATCTACTTTGGCTCCGGGACTGGCAGCACCTTAAATTTAATATTTTCATTCTTGTGTTTGAACCTCACCCTCAATTAGTCCCATTGCCCTGTCCATTCCCATATTCCTGCCTTCAAGTCATTTCTTCAATTCCCATTTGAAAGAAGGCTTCTTTCCCTCTGTTTCTGTCTATGGCAGGTATTCTCAGCTCTGCAGTGCCACTGGGCCCAATGCCATGGACGTTTGGATCCATGAAATGGTATGAGCTGAGCTGCCGGCCACTTCCAGTGCTCCAGGCCTGGACAGGGCTCTTGTCCCTGTTCACCAAGTATGTGCTGGTTGTGTGCAGAGGGATCTGATCTGACACCAATCAGCCATTCCAGCAGCTTTGCTATACATCTTTGATATGAAGTGATGCGGGAGTGGGGAGTGGGGGGGGGGTACATTGAGCAGTGTGAGAGGTTGGTGGCGTTGAGTGTATGAGATGCCATGTGGAGACGACTTCACTGACATTGACCAACAGTGTGAGCTCATTAAACTTATTCTGGCTCTGCTGCCAGGTTTCGGGGCCAGACCTCTTGCATTGACCTCCCTGGCCACCTGCTCCCATTCCCTTCGGAAGACGTTTCTTAAGGGTCTCCGCCCCACCCCACAGAAACATGGCCTCTCTCCTACGGTCACCCTCCATGACTAAGGCCTCCAGCACCACAGCTGTGAACAGCAGAGCCCTCTTTCTGTCCTTGTATTCCATTTACCTCGTCTCCAATTGCAGCATTCACAGTCAGCAGCAGCAGCCTTCTGTGATTCAGTACAGCTTCCCTTTAAGAGGGACAGACTAGCTTTAAGAGCTGAATCCTGGCTGAAGCACGTGCCAGCCTCACACACAGTTAGGTCCATGTTAAGCTTGCAGATAGACAGCAGTGCGGGTCACCCTGGGCAGCACGTATAATTCATGAAAATGAGGAGACAGCAGGAAGCTTGTGTGTCACCTGCCTCAACAGGAACGGGCACGGGCAGATCACGAATCACAATCCCTACCCCTGAAAACTGGTACAAACGTCTCTTCCACTCTGTATCTATTTTCCTTCCCCTCTTTCACCCTTTCTCCCTCTCTCTGTGTGTCTCCTGTGCATACAATCAGAGATTGATGCAGCACAGAAGGAGGCTATTCGGTCTGTTGTGTCAGTGCTGTCTCTTTGAAAGAGATATCTAATTAGTTCCACTCCCTCCTCTTTCCCCAGACTCCTATTGTTTTTTTTTCCTTGTCATGTTTTTGTTAAATTCCCTTTTGAAAGATATCATTGAATCTGCTTCTACCATGATTTCAGGCAGTCAAATCCAGATCACAACCATAGAACGATAGGCCCAAATATCCATGGAATTGTTACGGCACAGAATAAGGTTATTCAGCCCATCGTGTCTCTGCTGGCTGAAAGAAACTAGTCGCCCAATCTAATCCCATCTTCCAGCCGCTGGTCCATGGCCTTACCAGTTACAGCACCTCAGGTGTAGGTCCAGGTACCTTTTAAAATAATTGATGGCTTCTGGCTCCATCACCGTTCCTGGCATTGAATTTCAGACACCCACTACCCTCTGGGTGAAAAGGTTTTCCCTCATGTCCCCTCTGATCCGTCTACCAATCACTTTAAAACTGTGCCCCCTGGTAATTGACCTCTCTGCTAGGGGAAACAGGTCCTTCCTGGCTACTCTACCTGGGCCCCTCATAATTTTGTACACCTTAATTAAGTCACCCCTCAGTCTCCTCTGTTCTAAAGAAAACAATCTTAGCCTATCCAATCTTTCATCATGGATGCAATTTTCCATCACTGGCAACATTCTTGAAAATATTCTCTGTACTCTCTCCAAAGCAATTATGCCCTTCCTGTAATGTGCTGACCAGAACAATACACAATACTCCAGCTGTGGCCTAACCAGTGTTTTATACAATTCCAGCATTACATCCCTACTTTTGTATTCTATATATCGGCCAGTAAAGGAAAGCATTCCATATGCCTTCTTCACCTCTCTGTCTACCTGTCCTGCCGCCTTCCAGGACCTGTGGACATAAATTCCAAGGTCTCTAACTTCTTCTACCCCTTTCACTATCATCCTGTCTGTTGTGTATTCCCTCGCTTTATTTGCCCTTCCCAAATGCATTACCTCACAGTTCCCCAGATTGACTTCCATTTGCCACTGTTCCATCCACTCAACCAAACCATTTAAACCATTGATATCATTTTGGAGTCTACAGCTATCTTCTTCACTATTAACTACAAGACCAATTTTTGTGTCATCAGCAAATTTTCCATTCATACCTCCCGGATTTAAGTCCAAATCATTAATATACATCACAAATTGCAATGGACCCAACACTGAGACCTGTGGAACGCCACTGGAGACCGCTTTCCATTCGCAAAAAACATCTGTCGACCATTACCTTTTGTTTCCTGACATTGATCCAATTTTGGATCCAACTTGACATTCCCCTGTATCTCGTAAGCTTTTACTTTTCTGAACAGTCTGCCACGTGGGACTTTACTAAAATCCATGTCGACCACATCCATTGCACTACCTTTATCAATCCTTCTTGCTACTTCCTCACAAAACTTAATTATGTGAGTAAGGCAAGACCTGCCATTAACAAATCCATGCTGACTATCCCAGATTAATCTTTGCCTTTCTAAGTGACAGTTCATCGTAGCTCTGAGAATTGATTCTAATAATTTGCCCACCGATATCCGACTAAAGGCCTGCTCGGGTCTGGAAATAAAACCCGACCGAACCCGACAGAACAACATCGGACCCGAGTCCGAGCCGGCCCGAGCCTGACCCGACCATATTGCACTCACTGCACTTAGCATTTTTGGATGGAATGGAAGGAAGCTGCAGCATGAGCGCGGTGACATCATAGAAACACTCACTTTCTCACTGCGCAGACTCAGAGTCTGTTGAGTCCCCAGATGCACCATTCCCTCCTTGACGTCCCAGACTCCCAGCTCAGGCAGGCTTTTCAAATTTTGATGCTTACTAACTCTACTTCCCTTTTCCTCACAGCCGATCCAAATGTAGTACTGTGTGTGTCCGACCCAACCCGAGTCCGAAAGCCGGATCCGGAAGAGCGATCCGATCCGTCCCGAACCCGACATATGTCGTCGGGTCTTGTCCGGTTTTGGTCGGGTAGCTGGCCTTGAGCTCAGACTGAAACGCCTATAATTATTTGGCTTATCCTTGGCACCATTTTTAAACATTGGTACTACGTTCACAGACCTCCAATGGTCTGGTACCTCTCCTGTATCTAGTGAGAATCTGAAGATGATCCTCGGAGCATCTGCTATTTCCTCCCTGGCTTCCTTTAATAGCCTGGGATACAATTCATCTGGTCCTGGCGATTTATCCACTTTCAAGGATGTCAGAACCTCTAGTACTTCCTCTCTCATTGTTCTTATCATATCTAATATTTCACAGACCTCCTCTTTAACTATAATGTCTGCATCATCTCTCTCCTTTGTGAAGACAGAGACTCAGTAAGGACCCTGCCCACATCTTCTGCATCCACGCATAAACTACCTTGTACATCTCTGATATGCCCTCTCCTTTCCTTAGTTATCCTTTTATTCCTAATGTACTGATAAACCATCTTTGGGTTTTCCTTGATTCTACCTGTCAATATTTTTGACGTCCTCTCTTTGCTTTTCTAATTACCTTTTTTACTTCACCCCTGCACATTCTTTACTCCTCTCGGCTTTCTAAAGTAGTGTTTGTTTGTGACTGTCATAAGCATCGTTTATTCTGATTTATCTTACCCTGTATGTTTCCAGATAACCGGGGGCTCTAAATTTGACAACACACTGTGCAAAAAAATTCTCTTCATTTTGCCTCTGATTCTTTGCCCATTACCTTAAATCTGCAAAATTTTCATGATGTTGTGAGCACAGTCCTAGCAAATACAGACCAGTTATTTTAACATCAGTGGTGGGTCATGTTTTACAAACAATAATTAGAGAAGAAATCAACAGAAACTTGGAAAGGTTTGAGTTAATGATGGATGGCAAGCACGTATTTGTAGGAACATAAGAGCAGGAGTAGACCATTCAGCCCATGACCCTGCTCCGTGATTCAATTAGATCATGTCTGATCATCTACCAAAATGTCACTTTCCCATGCTATCCCTTGATGCTATTTGTCTCCTGAAATCCATTGATTTCAGTCTTGAACATGCTCAGTGTTGATCTTCCACAGCCTCTGTGTTGGTGAATTCCAAAGATTTACCACCCTCTGAGTGAAGAAATTCTTCTTCATCTCAGTCTTAAATTGCTTACCCCTCATTCTGAGATTATGTCCCCTGGTTCAAGATTCACCACCCAGGGGTGGATCTGCATTCACCCCGTCACCCCCTGTAAAAATTTTGCATGAGATCACTTCTCATTTTTTGAAACCCGGGAGAATACAGGCCCAGTTTTCTCAATCTCTTCTCATCCGACAATCCTGCCATCCTAGGGATTGCCTGCTGAACCTCCGTTTCACTACCTGCATGGCAAATATATCCTTCCTGAGACAAGGAGACCAAGACTGTACACAATACTTCGGGTGCAGTCTCACCAAATGTGTATACAATTGCAGCCAGACATCTTTACTCCTGTACTCAAAACCCCTTGAGATGGAAGCCAACATACCATTTTCCTTCCAAACTGATTGGTGCATCTGCACACTGGCCTTTAGTGACTCATGAACAAGGAGACCCACGTCCCTTTGGAAATCAACACTTCCCAACTACTCACCAGTCAAAAAATATACTGTCTTTCTGTTTTTGTTTTACCGTAGTGGATCACTTGATACTTATTCATATTATATTCCAGCTGCCATATTCTTGTCCATTCTCTTCGCCAGCCAAATCCGCTTGAAGCCTCCTTGCATCCTCCTCACAACTAACTTTCCCACCTAGTTTTGTATCATCGGCAAATTTGTAAATATTACATTTGGTCCACACATCCAAATCATCTATATAGATTGTGAACAGCTGTGGCCCTAGTACTGATCCTTGTGGTATCCCCACTCGGAACAGTCTGCCATCCTAAGAATGACCCGTTTATTCCCATTCTCTCTTTTCTGCATGTTAACCAATCAATCCATGCCAGCATATTACCCCAATCACATGTGCTGTAATTTTGTTTACTAACCTCCTGTGTGGGATCTTATCAAAAGTCTTCTGCAAATCCAAATACACCACACCCACTGGTTCTCCTTTGGTAATGCTGCAAGTAATATCCTCAAAAAACTTCAACAGATTTGTTACACATGATACCCCTTTCATAAATCCCCTTTGACTCTGCCAATTTTATCATTATGTTCTAAGTTCCAGTTATCACATCCTTTACAATAGATTCTCAGATTTTTCCTATTACTGATGTTAAACTAACAGGTGTGCAGTTCTCATTCTCCCTCTCCCACCCTTCTTAAATAGTGGGGTTAGATTTGCTACATTCCAGTCTTCAGGATCTCTTCCAGAATCTATAGAAGATTGAAAGATACCAACCAATACATCCACCATCCCGATTGCCACCAGTTGTTGGGAAAATGCTGGGACTCTATTCCAGAGGATGTGATAAATGGACAGTTGGATAATAATCTGCTTGGGCATCGTAAACATGGATTTATGAATGAGAAATCATCTTTGACGAATCTGTTGGAGTTTTATTGAGGCTGTTACTAACCGAATTGAGAAAGGGGAGTTGGTGGACGTGTTATACTTTGATTTTCACAAGGTTTTTGATAAAGTCCCCCACAGGAGGTTGGTTAGCAACATTAAAGTACATGGGATAGGAGGTAAATACTGGCATGGATTAAAGATTGTTTAACAGGCAGAAGACAGAGAGGAGGAAGAAACGGGTCATTCTCACTTTGGCAGGCTGTGACTGGTTGGGTACCGCAAGGATCAGTACTTGGGCCCCAGCTGTGAACAAAATATGTCAATGATTTGGATGTGGGGACCAAATGTAGTATTTCCAAGTTCTCAGATGACACAAAACTAGGTGGGAATATATGTTGTGAGGTAGATGCAATGCTTCTTCAAGGGGATTTGGACAGACATAGTGACTGAGCAAGAACATAACAAATGGAATATAATATGGGCAAATATGAGTTATCCACTTTGGTAAGAGGAACAGATGTGCAGAGTATTTCTTAAATAGTAAAAAAATTCGGAAGTGTAGATGTACAAACGGACCCGGGTGTCAGTAAATCACTGAAAACTAACATGCATGTGCAGCAAGCAATTAGGAAGGCTAATGGTCTGTTAGCCATTATCGCGAGATGATTTGAGTACAGGAGTAGTGAAGTCTTACTTCATGTGTATAGAACCTTGCTTAGACCATACCTGGAATATTGTGTACATTTTGGGTCACTTTAGGTAAGGAAGGATATTATTGCCATAGAGGGAGTGCAATGAAGGTTCACCAGACTTGTTCCCGGGATGGCGGGACTGTTCTATGAAGAGAGATTGGGGAAACTGGGCCTGCATTCTCGAGAATTTCAAAGAATGTGTCGGGATCTCATTGAAACGTACGAAATAATTAAAGGGACAGATATCGTAGATGCATGTACGAAAGTTCCCCTGTTTGCGGAGTCCAGAACTAATGGATACAATTTCAAAATAAGGGGGAAGCCACTTGGGACAGAGGTGAGGAGAAAACTTTGACTCAGAGGTTTCTGAATCTTTGGAATTCTGCATCCCAGGCGGATGTGGAATCTCAGTCGTTGAGTATGTTTAAAGTATAGATTGACAGATTTCTATCTGCAAAAGACAAAACTGGGATATGGAGATTATGTGTGAAAAAGGCATTGAAGTGGATGATCAGACATGGTCATTTGATTGGTGGAGCAGCCTCGATGGGCTGAATGGCCTTCTCCTGCTCCTATGTCCCTATGTTCGGAAGCAGCTTAACACTTTCAAACTCGAGGTCAGTTTAGTCAGGCTGCTTTCGGAGGGTTTGGAATGTTTGACGGTACACTTCCGGTACTATTTCATGTACACCCAGGATAGCAATTTTAGTCATCTCATAATCTGATGAACTTTCATCTGGCAACAGTGAATAAATCTCATGGGATTCTCCTGTTATTTTGTTTTGTAAAAACAGTGTCCAGCTCTCTGCCGGACATTTCGGTTGCTTTACAAGCTTTTCACAAGTGACGAAAAATTCTGCCACATCCTCCTCATTGAACTTTGTCATGAACTGGGAGAACTTTAAGAGATCAGCACATGGTCCTGAGCTAGGGGCAGCTCCCACACTAGCTGTGCCTTCACTGGGTGTATGGGTCTTCCTCTAGTTGTTTGAGCTGCCTTAACTCCCTTTCCTCATTCTCATTCTGGAACACTCTTACTTTTTCCCTTTCTTGACACTCACTCTGTTCTTTCTCGCTCTCTCTGGAATTCTAATTCTAGTCTATCCTGTTCTAGTTTTACCTTAGCTAACATTACTCTATCTGTTAGTGATTCTAACCCTGTTTGAGTCTTCAGCTTCAAGTGAAATATGGTTGGCCAAAAGTCTTAGGATTTCGGGTTCCTACCTTTTGGACGGATAGTAATCCCTAACTGTCCAGCTACATTACTCATCATTTCAACATACAGGGCTTTTAACCTGTACCGAGTTACTTCACTCTGTATGCAACTCCTTTATTGGGAATGTAACTCCTTTAGTAAGAAAGGGAGGGAAACAGAAAACAGGAAACTACAGGCAAGTTAGCATCACATCTGTCTGAGGTAAAATGTTAGAAGCTATTATTAAAGACAGTGTAGCCGGCACTTAGAAAAATTCAACGCAATCAGGCAGAATCAAAATGGTTTTATGAAAGGGAAATCATGTTTAATCAATTTGTTGGAGTTCTTTGAAGAGGGAACATGTGCTGTGGAGAAAGGGGAACCGGTGGGTTTACTGTACACAGATTTCCAGGATGCAATTGATAAGGTGTCACATCAAAGGTTTTGTGAAAATAAAAGCTCATGGTGAACGGGTAACATGTTGGCATGGATAGAAGATTGGTTAGCTAACATAAAACAGGCAGTAGGCATAAATGGGTCATTTTGTGGTTGGCAAGATGAAACGAGTGGTGTGCCACAGGGATCAGTGCTGGGACCTCAACTTTGTACAGTTTATATAAATGACTTGGATGAAGAGACCGAAGGCATGGTTGCTAAATTTGCTGATGACACAAATATGAGTAAGAAAGTAACATGTAACGGGGACATAAGGAGGCTGTAAATGAATATAGATAGGTTAAGTGTGTGCGTGAAGACCTGGGAAATGGGGTATAATGTGGGAAATTGTCCATTTTGGCAGGATTTATACAAAAAAGAAGCATATTATCTAATGGTGAGAGATTGTAGAGCTGTGAAATGCAGAGGGATCTGGGTGTCCGTGTGCATGAATCACAAAAGGTTAGTATGCATGTTCAGAAAGTAATTCGGAAAGCTAATAGAATGTTATCGTTTATCGGAAGGATAATTGAATACAAAAGTAGGGATGCTATGCTTCAGCTATAGAGGGCATTGGTGAGACCACATCTGGAGTACTGTGTACATTACTGGTCTCCTTATTTAAGGAAGGATGTAAATGCGTTGGAAGCAATTCAGAAAAGGTTTACCAGACTAATACCTGGAATGGATGAGCTGTCTTATGAGGGAATATTGGACAGGCTCGGCTTATATCCACTGGAATTTAGAAGGGTAAGTGGCGACTTGATTTGAACATCTAAGATCATGAGCGGTCTTGACAGGTTGCATGTGGAAAGATGTGTGTATCTGGGTGTATCTAAAATTCGGGGTCACTATTTAAAAATGAGGGGTCACCCATTTAAAACAGCGATGAGGAGATTTTTTTTTCTCTGAGGGTTGTGAGCCTTTGCAATTCTCTTCCTCAAAAGGCAGTGGAAGAGAGTCTTTAAGTACGTGTAAGGCAGAGATATTTAGATTCTTGATAAGCAAGGGGGTGAAAGATTATCGAGGGTAGGTGGTAATGTGGAGTTGAGGTTTCAATCAGATTGGTCATGATCTTACTGAATGGCAGAGCAGCCTTGAGGGGCCGAGTGGCCTACACCTGCTCCTAATTCATATGTTCATATGTTCGTATGCTCTGTCTTCGAACGTGGGCATTTCAGTGTTCCAGCAGTGAAAGCCACAATAAAACCTTCATTGACATTTTAAGTTTTTTCTCAAGATCAATTGTTTTCCCTACTTCCAATTTCTCATTTGTTATTGGTTTACGATCACTCGAACCTCCAGATTTCTGTGACAGCCAGGTGAGGAGGGGTCCCAGGCTCCCCTCTTGTCTTATATCTTATTTCACGACAACAGAGTTTATTTCTTTTTCGCAGTGGACGTGCTGACCACCTCAGTGTGTATTTTACCATTTATCTTTATTGTGATCGTGAAAGAGCCAATAGGAGAGGTTTTCTTGAGTTTAAACATGAGATGAGTTTATTATACTTAACAATCTAAGCTGTATCTAAATAAAATAATAAAAATATATGCTACACATTCACGCACACACTCACACGAGAATCACACACAAATAAATTAGAGTGAGAAATATATTTGTGATGGATTAGTGTCCAGAATAAATAAATTTTAAAGAAAAACGTCTGTGAAGTTGGATAATTCTCTGGTCTGCATTTTTCCACCTTTAGTTATGCGTTTCATGTCATCTGCAAGAGTTGAAATTATGTTTTTTTTTAACGTATACGGTTGTGTCATTTATATATCTATCTATATGCCAGGAGCAGCACTGGTTCTAATACCAACTCCTGGGAAACAGCACTGCATACTCCCCCTCCCCCAGTCTGAACAATGTCTGTTCACCACTTCTCTCTGCTTTCTGTCCATGAGTCAGTGTCATATCCACACTGTCACTGTCACATTAGTCCATATGTTCCATTTTTCATAACAAGTCTATGAAATGGCATTTGATCACCGGCTTTTTGAAATTCTGTGTACAGAACACAAAACATGTTGTCCTCATCAACACTCACAGTTATGTCATCAACGAACTTGATTAAGATTATCAGACATGATTTTCCATTAACCTATCCGTGCTGTTTGTTATTTATTATCCCATGTTTTTCCAAGAAAGATATATTTTTGAGCTGGGTTCTGGCCTCTGGTAATTTCCAACCACTGACATTAGACTGACTGGTCAGTAGTTACAGGGTTTATCTAATCACTCCTTTTGTAACAGGGAGTAACATTTACAGCCCTCCAGTCCTCTGTCACGACTCCCATATCCAAGAAGGATTGGAAGATTCTGACCAGTGCCTCTGCTATTTCCACCATTCCTTCCCTCAGCAACCGTCTCCATTGTTTTATCAATCACTGCATAGGGTTCAGTTTTCCTAATCAGTCTATTAAATGTAACTTGATCAAACACCTTTTGAAAGTCTATAAATATTACGTAAATCACACCACACTCATCAACCATCTCAATTGTTTTATCAAAGAACTCCATCATGTTTACCTCACCACCACCTCTCTCCTCTCCTCCACTGCTGTTAAATTATCCAAAAGCTTATCCGACATTCAGTACTGGATGAGCAGAAATTTCCTCCAATTAAATATTGTGAAGATTGAGGCCATTGTTTTCCCTGCCCAGTCCAAATCTGTTGCCTTGTTATTGATTCCATCCCTCTCCCTGGTAACAGTCTGAGATTCAGACAATCTGTTTACAACCTTGGTTTCATATTCGGGACAACATTAATAGGCACATGGACAAATGTGGGTTAATTAAGGAAAACCAGCACGGATTTGTTCAGGGAAAATGGTGTTTCACAACCTGGCTGGCGTTTTTTGAAGTGGTAAAAAGGATGCTTGATGAGGCCAATGCTGTTGATGTGGTTTAAATGGAATTCCGAAAAGCATTTGATAAAGTGTCACATAACAGCCCTGTGAGCAAAGTTATAGCTAATCAAATAAAAAAGGACAGTAGCAACATGAAACTAAACTGGTTGAGTGACAGGAAACAGAGAGTAGTGATTAATGGATGCTTTTTGGGTTGGAGAAAAGTTTGTAGTGGAATCAAAACAAAATACTGCAGATGCTGGAAATCTGAAATAGAATCAGAAAGTGCTGGAAATGCTCAGCAGTGTCTGTGGAGAGAGAAACAGAGTTAATGTTCCAGGCTTGTGACCTTTCATCAGAACTGGCCAAGGTTAGAAATGTAATAGGTTTTAAGCAAGTAAAGCGGGAGTCGAGGGTGTAAACACAAGGACAGAAATGTGGACATTTGAGCGGGGGTGGGGGATCGAAGGTGTTGAAATGACAAGCGAGTGGAAGCTCGGGATCATGCTTTTGGACTGAGCGGAGGTGTTTCACAAAGCGCTCGCCCAATCTGCGTTTGACCTGCTGCGGTGTTCCAGTGAACATCAACGCCAGCTCGAGGAACAGCACCTCATTGTCCGAACAGGCACTCGACAGACTTCTGGACTGAACATTGAGTTGAATAATTTCAGAGCATTCAGAGCAGGTCCATTTTTATTATTTGTTTTATCAGTTTTTTTTACCATGTGCCAGACTTAAACTGGGATTTTTATATTGGTGCTTTTAGCTCGGGCTGTTCATTGTTCTGTCATTTAACAACTGCTCTGCACTAATGCTTTGTCTTTCACCACACCATGAGCACACTCTCTTTGCCTTTGCCCCATGACCTCCTGGTCCGTTAATCTCTCTGGCCCTCTGTCTTATCAACACCCCTTCTGCTCCATTTTGCCCCATCCCTGCTTTATTTGCTTAAAACTTATTACATTTCTAACCTTTTCCAGTTCTGATGAAGGGTCACTGACCTGGAACATTAGCTCTGCTTCTCTCTCCACAGATGCTGCCAGACCTGCTGAGTATTTCCAGCTCGTTTCGTTTTTTATTTAAGATTTGTAGTGGAGGACCACAGGGATCAGTGTTAGGACCCTTTCTCTTCCTGACATATATTAATGACCTGGACCTTGGTGTACAGGGCACAATTTCAAAGTTTGTAGATGATACAAAACTTGGAAGCATTATGAACTATTAGGAGGATAGTGTAAAACTTCAAAAGGACACAGACAAGTTGGTGGAATGGGCAGACAGATGAAGTTCAATGTGGGGAAATGTGAAGTGATTCATTTCGTAGGAAGGACATGGAGAGAAAATATAGAATAAAGGTTACAATTCTAAAGGGGGTTCTGGAGCAGAGGGACCTGGATGTATATGTGCATCGGTCATTGAAGGTGGCATGACAGGATCAGAGAGCAGTTAGTAAAGCCTACAGTATCCTGTAGCATGGATTACAAGAGCAAGGGGGTTGTTTTAAACTTGTATAAGACACTAGTTCGGCCTCAGCTGCAGCGTTACGTTTAGTTCTGGGCACATTAGATAACATGGAAACATTGGAGAGTGTGAAAAAACATTCACAAGAATGGTTCCAGAGATGACGAATATCAGTATTGAAGATAGACTGGAGAAGTTGGAACATTTTCCTTGCAGAGGAGAAGGCTGAGAGGAAATTTGAAAAAGGTCTGCAAAATTATGAGGAGTCTGGACTGAGTGGAAAGGGAAAAACTGTTCCCATTCCTGAAAGGATCGAAAACGAGAGGACAAAGAATTAAAGTAATTGGTAAAAGCAGCAGAACTGACATGAGGAAAACATTTTCATACAGTGAGTGTTAAGGTCTGGAATGCACTGCCTGAGAGTGTGGTGGAGGCAGATTCAATCGAGGCATTCAAGAGGAAATTGGATAGTTATCTGAAAAGGAAGATTGTACAGAGTTACAGGGAGAAGGCAGGGGAGTAGCACTAGATAAATTGCTCTTTCGGAGAGTCAGTGCAGACTCGATGGACAGAATGGCCACCTTCTGTGCTGTAACAATTCTGTGACTCTGTGGCATTCGGCCACAAAATGAGCTTCCAACCTCATATTCGTGCCATCACTATGACCACCTATTTCCACCTCAATAACATTGCCCAACTTCACTCCTGTCTCAACTCATCTGCTGCTGAAGCTCTCATTCATGTTTTCATTACCTGTAGACTAGACTATTCCAAGTCATTCTCCCACATTCTACTATCTGTAAACTTGAGGTAATCTAAAACTCTGCTGCCTGTGTCTTAACTCACAACAAGTCCCATTCTGCGATCACTGACCTACATCAGCTCACTGTCAAACAATGTCTTTATTTTAAAATTCTCAATCATATTTTCAAATCCGTCCATGGTCTCACCCCTCACTATCTCTGTAATCTCTTCCTGCCCGACAACCCTCTGAGATATCTCTGCTCCTCTAATTCTGGCCTGTTGTGCATTCCTGATATTAATTACTCCCCCATTGCTGACCGCACCTTCAGTTGCCTTGGTCCCGAGCTCGGGAATATCCTCTCTACACAGCTCTACCTCTCCCCCTCACTTTTATCCTTTCAGACACTCCTTTAAATCTTACCTCTTTGACCAAGCTATTGTCTCCTAACCTAATATCTACATTTGTGGTTCAGTGTTATACTTTGTTTCATAATGCTGCTGTGAAGTACCTTGGGATAAGTTCTTGAAGTTTTCCAGACATGATTTGTCATTAGCATATCCGTGCTGCTTGATATTTATTATGCTATGCTTTTCCAACCAACGAATATTTCTGTCCTGGGTTGTGAAATTTCCCCACCACTGACGTCAGATGGACTGGACAGTACAGGGTTTGCTCCATCTCTCCATTTGTAATCAGGGTGTAACATTTACAACCCTCCAGTCCTCTGTCACCACTCCCATATCCAAGGAGAAATGAAAGATTCTGTCAAGTGCCTCTACTATTTCCACCATTCCTTCCCTCAGCTATCCTTATACATCCCATCCCTACTGGGTAAATGTTCTATTTTATTGTGGTACAGAAAGAGTTGGATTGAGAGGGGTTAACTGAACCTGTTTGTTCAGTGACTGTAATTAATGTCAGTCTCCATGGACTCTAATTGTGTCACTGGAGGGTTTCCCGCTGCTATTAATAAGGGACTGCTTTCAATGCCTTATCACATAGTGTTAGCGGGAGCATCAGACCTGGCACTAACAGGGATCAGCAGCTCCAGAGAGAGGGAGAGGATAGATCAGAATGTGAGAACAATAGATTGAAATGTTCCAACAATGGATCAGAATCTGAGAACAATTGACTGGAATGTTCCAACAGTGGCTCAGAATCTGAGAACAATAGACTGGAATGTTACAACAATGGGTCAGAATATGAGGACAATAGATTGGAATGTTACAACAATGGGTCCGAATATGAGGACAATAGACTGGAATGTTACAACAATGGTTCAGAATCTGGGAACAATAGACTGGAATGTTACAACAATGGGCAGGAGTTTCATTTGGGAGTTTGACCGTCTTTCTGCCAATTATGATCGGTTTCCATTAGAGTATCGGATCTATCTCGCATTGAAGATTATGCAACACATTTACTATCCCATCCTTGCTTTTATCAGTGTCCCTGGTAAGTCTCTCTATCTAGCTATGAATGTTATAAACCAAGTTTAGCAACATTGTCATTTACTCTGCCCTCCTTGTTACTTTTGTTATCCCTGGCAAAACTCTATCTCCAGCTATGAGCTCTATAAACCATTGCTACTTGTATTAGAGTTCATGTAATTTACTCTACCGTGTTTTCTGCTGTTGCTTCCCCTGCTAAGTCCCTATTTCCCGCTATGTGATCTGTAAACCGCGTTTCACTGATATAATGTTCTTACAATTTTAATTTTGGGAAGAGTGGAACTCGTGCAATCGGTCTCCTTCGGAAATTCTGTCCATATCCATGAACCACGTACCCCTAACTGGCTAATGTCTGAGGTTGAACCAGACAGTTTGCATCCTATGCGTTCTATTTAACGCTGAGCTGAGCTCTGACCCCTTATTCTCTCCATCACCTGCCCTGCCTATTACCAGCTCTGTAATATCATCCGTCTGCCTCAGCTCATCTGCTACATAAACCCTCATCTGTGCCCTTGTTAACATAGAAGCATATAAAATAGGAGCAGGAGTAGGCAATTCGGCCCTTCGAGCCTCCACCGCCATTCATTATGATCATGGCTGATCGTCCAACTCAGCAACCTGTTTGCGCTTTCCCCCCATATCCTTTGATCTCTTTCATCCTAAGAGCTATATCTAGCTCCTTCTTGAAAACATGCAATGTTTTGGCCTCAACTGCTTCCTGTGGCAGCGAATTCCACTGACTCATCACTCTCTGGGTGTAGAGATTTCGCATCTCAGTCCTGAAAGGTTTACCCTGTATCATTAGACTATGACCACTGGTTCTGGACTCCACCACCATCGGGGACATCCTTCCTGTATCTGTTCTGTCAAGTCCTGTTAGAATTTTATAGGTTCCTATGAGATCCCCCATCATTCTTCTGAATTACAGCGAACATAATCCTAACCGACTCAATCTCTACTCATACGTCAATCCCGCCATCTAGGGAATCAGTCTGGTAAACCTACAGCAAGAACATCCTTCCTTAGATAGGGAGACCAAAACTGCACACAATATTCCAGGTGTGGCCTCACCAAGGCCCTGAATAATTGCAACAAGACATCCCTGCTCCTGTACTCGAATCAGCTCGCTGTGAAGGCCAACATACCATTTACCTTCTTTACTGTCCTTTGCACCTGCATTCTTACCTTCAGTGACTGGTGTACGAGAACACCCAGCTCTCCTTGCATATTCCCCTCTCTCAGTTTATAGCCATTCAGATAATAATCTGCCTTCCTGCTTTTGCTACCAAAGTGATTAACCTCACATTTATCCACATTGTACTGCATCTTCCATGCATTAGCCCACTCACTCAATTTGTCCAAATCACCCTGAAGCCTCTCTGCATCCTCCTCACAACTCACCCTCCCACCCTGTTTTGTGTCATCTGCAAATTTGGAGATATTACATTTAGTTCCCTCATCGAAATCAGTAAGATATATTGTGAATAGCTGGGGTCCTATCACCAATCCCTATGGTACCCAACTAGTGACTGCCTGCCATTCGGGAAAAAATACCCATTTATTCCTACTCTCGGGTTTCCTGTCTGCCAACCAATTTTCTATCTATCACAATACACTAGCACCAATCTCATGCACTTTAATTTTACACGCTAATCTGTTATGTGGGACTTTGACGAAAGCCTTCTGAAAGTCCAAATAAACCACATCCACTGGCTCCCCCTCATCAACTCTACTGGTTACATCCTCGAAGAATTCTTGTAGATTTGTCAAGCATGATTTCCGTTTCGTAAATCCATGCTGACCCTGTCCGATTCTACCACTTTTCTACAAGTGCTCTGCTATAAAATCGTTGATAATGGACTCTAGAACTTTCCCTACTACCGACGTCAGGCTGACTGGTCTATAATTCCCTGCTTTCTCTCAACCTCCCTGGGGTTGCATTAGCGAAATTCCAATCTGTAGGAAATGTTCCAGAATCTATAGAATCTTGGAAGATGACCACCAATACATCC
Source organism: Heterodontus francisci (assembly GCF_036365525.1). Taxonomy (NCBI): domain Eukaryota; kingdom Metazoa; phylum Chordata; class Chondrichthyes; order Heterodontiformes; family Heterodontidae; genus Heterodontus; species Heterodontus francisci. The sequence continues at coordinate 493,631 of NW_027140700.1, read as the reverse complement.
ATTATTTCTGGGACGGCTTCCTTCAGTACTCTGAGATGTAGATTATCAGGCCCTGGGAATTTATCGGCCTTCAATACCATCAATTTCCCCAACACCATTTCTCTACTAATACAGATTTCCTTAAGTTACTCTCTATCACTAAACCCCGTGTTCCCCAACATTTCTGATATGATATTTGTATTCTCCTTTGTGTAGACAGAACCAAAGTATGCATTTAGTTGGTCAGCCATTTCTTTGTTCCCCATAATTAATTCCCCTGTTTCTGAAGGTAATGGACCTACATTTGTTTTCACCAATCTTTAAATCTGTTAAATCCACACTTGACTATTCCAATTCTATCCTGGTCACCCTCCCAGTTATAAACCTCCATAAACCACAGCCCACCCAGAGCTCTGCTGCCTGTAAACTAATTCGCACCAAATCCTGATCACCCATCACCCCTGTGCTCACTGATCTACATTGGCTCCGGGACCGGCAGCACCTTAAATTTAATATTCTCATTCTTGTGTTTGAATCTCACCCTCTATTAGTCCCATTGCCCTGTCCATTCCCATATTCCTGCCTTCAAGTCTTTTCTACGATTCCCATTTAAAAGAAGGCTTCTTTCCTTCTGTATCTGTCTATGGCAGGTATTCTCAGCTCTGCAGTGTCACTGGGCCCAATGCCATGGAAGTGTGGATCCATAAAATTGTATGAGCTGAGCTGCCAGTCACTTTCAGTGCTCCATGCTAAACAGGGCTCTAGTCCCTGTTCACCAAGTATGTGCTGGTAGTGTGCAGAGGGATCTGATCTGACACCAATCAGCCATTCCAGCAGCTTTGCTATACGTCTTTGAAACTAAGTGATGGGGGTGTGGTACATTGAGCTGTGTGAGAGGTTGGTGATGTTGGGGGTAGGAGATGCCATGTAGCAATGAATTCACTGACATTGACCACCCGTGTGAGCTCATGAAACTTCTTCTGGCTCTGCTGCCAGGTCCTCGGGGCCAGATTCTTGCATTTGACGTCCCTGACCACCTGCTCCCATTCCCTTCGGAAGACGTTCCTTAAGGGTCTCCGCCCCACCCCACAGAAACATGGCCACTCTCCTCTGGTCAACCTCCATGACTAAAGCCTCCAACACCACATCCGTGAACAGCAGAGACCTCTCTCTGTCCTAGTATTCCATTTATCTTGTCTCCAATTGCAGCATTCACAGTCAGCAGCAGCAGCCTCCTGTGATTCAGTAAAGCTTCCCTTTAAGAGGGACAGACTACCTTTAAGAGCTGAATCCTGGCTGAAGCACGTGCCAGTCTCACACACAGTTAGGTCCCTGTTAAGCCTGCAGACAGACAGCAGTGCGTGTCACCCTGGGCAGCACGTAGAATTCATGGAAATGAGGAGGCAGCAGGAAGTTTGTGTGTCACCTGCCTCAACAGGAATGGGCACAGGCAGATCACGAATCACAATCCCAACCCCTGAAAACTGGTACAAACTTCACTTTCACTCTGTCTCTATTTTTCTTCCCTTCTTTCACCCTTTCTCCATATCTCTCTGTGTCTCTTGTTCATATAATCAGAGATTGATGCAGCACAGAAGGAGGCTATTCGGTCAGTGCTGTCTCTTTGAAAGAGATATCTAATTAGTTCCACTCCCTCCGCTTTCCCCAGACTCCGATTGGTTTTTTTTCCTTGTCAAGTTTTTGTTAAATTCCCTTTTGAAAGGTATTATTGAATCTGCTTCCACCATGTTTTCAGGCAGTGAATTCCAGATCCCACCCACAGACAGATTGGACCAAATATCCATGGAAGGGTTAACGCTCAAAAGGAGGCTATTCAGCCCAATGTGTCTCTGCTGGCTGAAAAAACTAGCCGCCCAATCTCATCCCATCTTCCAGCCGCTGGTCCATGGCCTTGCCAGTTGCAGCACTTCAGGTGTAGGTCCAGGTACCTTTTAAAATCTTTGATGGTTTTTGCCTCCACCACCGTCCTGGCAGTGAATTCCAGACACCCACCAACCTCTAGGTGAAAAGGTTTTTCCTCATGTCCCCTCTGATCCGTCTATCAATTAATTAAATCTGTGCCCTCTGGTAATTGACCTCCCCGCTAGGGGAAACAGGTCCTCCCTGGCTACTCTATCTGGGCCCCCTCATAATTTTGTACACCTCAATCAAGTCACCCCTCAGTCTCCTCTGTTCTAAAGAAAACAATCTTAGCCTATCCAATCTTTCATCATGGATGCAATTTTCCATCACTGGTAACATTCTTGAAAATCTTCTCTGTACTCTCTCCAAAGCAATTATGTCCTTCCTGTAATGTGCTGACCAGAACTGTACACAATACTCTAGCTGTGGCCTAACCAGTGTTTTATACAATTCCAGCATTACATCCCTCCTTTTGTATTCTATATATCGGCCAGTAAAGGAAAGCATTCCATATGCCTTCTTCACCACTCTGTCTACCTGTCTTGCCACCTTCCAGGAACTGTGGACAAACACTCCAAGGTCTCTAACATCTTCTACCCCTTTCAATATCCTCCTGTCTGTTGTGTATTCCTTAGCTTTATTTGCCCTTCCCAACTGCATTACCTCACAGTTCCCCAGATTGACTTCCATTTGCCACTTTTCCGCCCACTCAACCAAACCATTTAACCATTGATATCATTCTGGAGTCCACAGCCATCCTCTTCACTATCAACTACATGACAATTTTTTGTGCCATCAGCCAATTTCCACTCATGCCTCCCACATTAAAGTCCAAAGCATTAATATACATCACAAATTGCAAGGGACCCAACACTGAGACCTGGGAACGCCACTAGACACCGCTTTCCATTCACAAGAAACATCTGTCGACCATTACCCTTTGTTTCCTGTCATTGATCCAATTTTGGAAGCAACTTGCCACATTCCCCTGTATCTCATGAGCTTTTACTGTTCTGATCAGTCTGCCATGTGGGACCTTTTCAAACGCCTTACTAAAATACATGTAGACCACATCCACTGCACTACCTTTATCAATCCTTCTTGCTTCTTCCTCAAAAAACTTAATTGTGTTAGTAAGACAAGACCCTCCCTTAGCAAATCCATGCTGACTATCCCTGATTAATCTTTGCCTTTGTAAGTGACAGTTTATCGTTGCTCTGAGAATTGATTCTAATAATTTGCCCACCGATGTCCATCTAAAGGCCTGCTCGGGTCTGGAAATAAAACCCGACCGATCCTGACAGAACAACATCGGACCCGAGCCTGACCCTACCATATTGCACTCACTGGACTTAGCACTTTTGGATGGAATGGAAGGAAGCTGCAGCATGAGCGCGGTGACATCATAGAAACACTCACTTTCTCACTGCGCAGACTCAGAGTCTGTGGAGTCCAGATGCACGTTTCCCTCCTTGACATCTCGGACTCTCAGCTGAGGATGACTTTTCAAACTATAATGCTTACTTACTCAACTTCCCTTTTCCTCCCAGCCGATCAAAAGTTAGTACTGTGTGTGTCCGACCCAACCCGAGTCCGAAAGCCGGATCCGGAAGAGCGACCCGAACCCGACATATGACGTCGGGTCTCGTCGGGTTTGGGTCGGGTAACAGTCCTTTAGGTCAGACTGACCAGCCTCTAATTATTTGGCCTATCCTTCGCACCATTTTTAAACACTGGCACTATGTTCACAGACCTCCAATCGTCTACTGCCTCGCCTGTATCTAGTGAGAATGTGAAGATGATCCTCAGAGTATCTGCTAATTCCCCCCTCGCTTCCTTTAACAGCCTGAGCTACGATCCATCCGGTCCTGGCGATTTATCAACGTTCAAGGATTTCAAACCCTCGAGTACTTCCTCTCTCATTATGCTTATTGTATCTAATATTTCACACTCCTCCTCTTTAACTACAATGTCTGTATCATCCCTCTCTTTTATGAAGACAGAGACATAACACCCATTAAGGACCCTGCCAACATCTTCTGCATCCATGCACAAACTACCTTTTACATCTCTGATAGGCCCTCCCCTTTCCTTAGTTATCCCTTTATTCTTAATGTACTGATAAAGCATCTTTGGGTTTTCCTTGATTTTACCTGCCAATATTTTTTCATGCCCTCTCTTTGCTTTTCTAATTTCGTTTTTTTACTTCACCCCTGCACTTTCTTTACTCCTCTCAGCTTTCTGAAGTATTATTTTTTTGTGCCTGTCAGAAGCTTTCTTTTATCTGATTTATCTTACCCTGTATGTTTCTAGATAACCGGGGGCTCTAAATTTGGCAACTCACTGTGTAAGAAAATTCTCTTCATTTTGCCTCTGGTTCTTTGCCAATTACCTTAAACCTGCATCTTCTTCATGATGATGTGAGCACAGTCCTAGCAATTACAGACCAGTTAGTTGAACATCAGTAATGTTTTACAAACAATAATTAGAGAAGAAATCAACAGAAACTTGGAGAGGTTCGAGTTAATGAAGGAAAACAATCACGTGTTTGAAGGAACATAGGAGCAGGAGTAGGCCATTCAGTCCATCGACCCTGCTCCATCATTCAATTAGAAACCTTAAACACGGGTGATGTCCCGGAGGACTGGAGAATTGCTAATGTTGTCCCCTTGTTTAAGAAGGGTAGCAGGGAAAATCCAGGTAATTATCGACCGGTGAGCCTGACGTCAGTGGTAGGGAAGCTGCTGGAGAAGATACTGAGGGATAGGATCTATTCCCATTTGGAAGAAAATGGGCTTATCAGTGATAGGCAACATGGTTTTGTGCAGGGAAGGTCATGTCTTACCAACTTAATAGAATTCTTTGAGGAAGTGACAAAGTTGATTGATGAGGGAAGGGCTGTAGATGTCATATACATGGACTTCAGTAAGGCGTTTGATAAGGTTCCCCATGGTAGACTGATGGAGAAAGTGAAGGCGCCTGGTGCCCAGGGTGTACTAGCTAGATGGATAAAGAACTGGCTGGGCAACAGGAGACAGAGAGTAGCAGTAGAAGGGAGTTTCTCAAAATGGAGACGTGTGACCAGTGGTGTTCCACAGGGATCCGTGCTGGGACCACTGTTGTTTGTGATATACATAAATGATTTGGAGGAAAGTATAGGTGGTCTGATTAGCAAGTTTGCAGACGACACTAAGAGTGGTGGAGTCGCAGATAGTGAAGGGGACTGTCAGAGAATACAGCAGAATATAAATAGATTGGAGAGTTGGGCAGAAAAACGGCAGATGGAGTTCAATCAGGGCAAATGCGAGGTGATGCATTTTGGAAGATCCAATTCAAGAGTGAATTATACAGTAAATGGAAAAGTCCTGGGGAAAATTGATGCGCAGAGAGATTTGGGTGTTCAGGTCCATTGTTCCCTGAAGGTGGCAACGTAGGTCAATAGAGTGGTGAAGAAGGCATACGGCATGCTTTCCTTCATCGGACGGGGTATTGAGTACAAGGGTTGGCAGGTCATGTTACAGTTGTATAGAACTTTGGTTCGGCCACATGTGGAATACTGCGTGCAGTTCTGGTCGCCACATTACCAAAAGGACGTGGATGCTTTGGAGAGGGTGCAGAGGAGGTTCACCAGGATGCTTCCTGGTATGGAGGGCACTAGCTATGAAGAGAGGTTGAGCAGATTAGGATTATTTTCATTCGAAAGACGGAGGTTGAGGGGGGACCTGATTGAGGTATACAAAATCATGAGAGGTATAGACTGGGTGGATCGCAAGAAGCTTTTTCCCAGAGTGGGGGATTCAATTACTAGGGGTCACGAGTTCAAAGTGAGAGGGGAAAAGTTTAGGGGGGATATGCGTGGAAAGTTCTTTACGCAGAGGGAGGTGGGTGCCTGGAATGCGTTGCCAGCGGAGGTGGTAGACGCGGGCACGATAGCGTCTTTTAAGATGTATCTAGACAGATACATGAATGGGCAGGAAGCAAAGAGATACAGACACTAAGAAAATAGGCGACATGTTTAGGTAGAGGATCTGGATGGGCGCAGGCTTGGAGGGCCGAATGGCCTGTTCCTGTGCTGTAATTTTCATTGTTCTTTGTTCTAGATCATGTCTGATCATCTACCTCAACGCTACTTTCCCGTGCTATCCCTGTATCCCTTGATGTGATTTGTCTCCCTAAATCCATTGATTTCTGTCTTGAACATGCTCAGTGTTGATCTTCCACAGCCTCTGTGGTGGTGAATTCCAAAGATTTACCTCCCTCTGAGTGAAGAAATTCTTCTTCATCTCAGTCTTAAATTGCTTACCTCTTATTCTGAGATTAAGTCCCCTGCTTCAAGACTCACCACCCAGGGGAAACATCCGATCTGCATCCACCCCGTCACCCCCTGTAAAAATTTTGTATGAGATCACTTCATATTTTTTGAATCTCGAGAGAATACAGGCCCAGTTTTCTCAATCTCTCCTCATAAGACAATCCTGCCATCCCAGGGATAGTCTGCTGAACATCAGTTGTACTCCCTGCATGGCAAATATATCCTTCTTTAGACAAGGAGACCAAGACTGTAAGCAATACTCCAGTTGCAGTCTCACCAAGGCTGTATACAATTGCAGCCAGACATCTTTACTCCTGCACTCAAAACCGCTTGAGATGGAAGCCAACATACCATTTGCCTTCCAAACTGATTGGTGCACCTGCACACTAGCTTTTAGTGACTCATGAACAAGGACACCCACGTCCCTTTGGAAATCAACACTTCCCAACCTCTCCCCAGTCAAAAAATATACTGTATTTCTGTCTCTGTTTTACCAGAGTGGATCACTTGACACTTATTCATAATATATTCCAGCTGCCATGTTCATGTTCGTTCACTTATCCTATCCAAATCCGCTTGAAGCCTCCTTGCATCCTCTTCACAACTTACTTTCCCACCTAGTTTTGTATCATCAGCAAATTTGTAAATATTACATTTGATCCCCACATTCAAATCATTTATATAGATTGTGAACAGCTGTGGCCCTTGTGCTGATCCTTGTGTTACTCCCACTCGTAAGAGCCTGCCATCCTGAGAATGACCCGTTTATTCCTGCTCTCTCTTTTCTGCATGTTAACCAGTTCTTAATCCATACCAGTATATTAGTCCCAATCCCATGCGTTGTAATTTTGTTTACTAACCTCCTGTGTGGGACCTTATCAAAAGCCTTCTGTAAATCCAAATACGCCACATTCACTGGTTCTCCTTTAGTAATGCTGCAAGTAACATCCTCAAAAGACTTCAACAGGTTTGTTGCACATGATACCCCTTTCATAAATCCATGTTGACTCCGCCAATTTTGCCATTATTTTCTAAATGTCCAGTTATTACATCCTTTACAATAAATTATAACATTTTCCCTATTACTGACATCAAACTAACAGGTCTGTAGTTCTCATTCTCCCTCTCCCACACTTCTTAAATTGTGGGGTTAAATTTGCTACTTTCCAGTCTTCAGGATCTCTTCCAGAATCTATAGAAGTTTGAAAGATACCAACCAATACATCCACCATCTCTATTGCCACCTCCTTCAACACTCTGGGATGTAGCTCATCTGGTCCAGGGATTTATCAACCTTCAATCCAGTTAACTTTTCAAGTACTACCTCTTTACCAACACTAAATTGCCAATTTGCCCCTCGTACCTTCATAGTTTCCCTTTTTCAGGTTTAACACCCTAGTTTCAAAATTAACATATTCAAATGAAATGTGAAATTTTATCATAATATAGCCATTATTTCGCAAAAGCCCATTTACAGCAATGTTATTAACTAACCCTTTCCCGTTCCATAAAATAGCCCGATTCTTAGTTAATCCTTCAATGTACTTCTCCAGAAACCCATCTCTTACACACTGCAGTAAAGGCAGATCATACTTCACTCATTTAGTTGAAGGTTTTGATGAAGTAACGGAGACGGTTGATGAAGGGAATGCCGTGGATTTTGTGTATATGCATTTTAGGAAAGTGTTTAATAAGGTACCACGTAAAAGGCTGGTTAGCAAAATTGAGGCTCATGGAATAAGAGGATCATTGTCAAATTGAATTAAGGACAGTAAACAGCGAGTGGTAATAAATGGTTGTTTTTAAGTGAGGAGGATGTTAGACAGTGGGTGTTCCCCAAAGGTCAGTGTTGGGACCATTGCGTTTTTGCGATATATAAATGACTTAGATATTGGAATGCAGAGTAGAATCTCCAAATTTGCCTCAGACATCAATTTTGAGATTTCTGAGCCAGTCCCAATGCTGATCACATGTCTTTGAGTGTACATTCTCTCTCTCCAGCTCTCTGTCACAAATTCTTACCCAGACTTCGCAATAACCACAGGCATTTGACTGATTGTAATCCCTCTCTGTCTCCAAAGCTCCTACACATTCCCAGCAATGATCACTCAACTGAGTTTGACATTACTCACAAACCAAGTAAACTAAGCCTATGATCCCGATCTCTGTGATCCCTCTCCGACACCACTGTAAGATCTGATCAACGGTCACAGATTAACCAAAAGGAGGGAAAAGGTTCACAAGCAGTTAATTAAGTAATGACAGTTCAAATACAGGACATAATCTAATTGGAAACAGTAGACATATGACCTGGAACAGGTGAAAAAGTATTTCTGGCTACGGATTAATTGTTGGAAGCTAGTATCAAATATGTTCTAGCAGGGCACGTAGAGAAATTAACGTGATCAGGCAGAATCAACATGATTTTGTGAAAGGAAAATCATGTTTAACCAATGTAGTCGCGTTTTTGAAGAAATAATATGTGCTGTGGATAAAGGGGAGCCGGTGGATGTACTGTACTTAGATTACCAGAAGGCATTTGATAATGTGCCACATCAAAGGTTATTGTGGAATATAAAAGTCCATGGTATAGGGGGTGACATATTGGCATGGATAGAAGTTAGGCTAGCTAACAGGAAACAGAGAGCAGGCATGAATTGGTAATTGTCTGGTTGGCAAGATGTAACGAGTGGTTGCCACAGGGATCAGTGCTGCGACCTCAACCTTTTACAATTTATATAAATGACTTGGATGAAGGGTCCAAAGGTATGTGTGCTAAATTTGCTGATGACACAAAGATAGGTCGGAAAGTACGCTGTGCAGAGGACATAAGGTGGCTAAAAAGGGATGTAGGTAGGTTAAGTGAGAGGGAAAAGATATGACAAATGGTGTATAATAGGGGGAAATGTGAAATTGCCCATATTGGCAGGAAGAATTAAAAAAAATAAACACAATATCTGAATGGTGAGAGACTGCAAAGCTCTGGGATGCAAAGGGATCTGGGTGTCCTAGTTCATGAATCACAAATGTTAGCATGAAGGTTCAGCAAGTGTTTAGGAAAGCTAATGGAACTGCTTATTGGGAGAGCAGTTGAATGCCAAGGTAGAGAGGCTATGTTTCAGTTGTACAGGCATTGATGAAACTGCATCTGAAGTATTGTGTACAGTACTGGCCACCTTATTTAAGGAAGGATGTAAATGCGTTGGACGCAGTTCAGAGAAGGATTTCTAGACTAATACCTGGAATGGGTGTGCTGTCTTATGAGGAAAGGCTGCAGAGGCTAGGCGTACATCAGCTGGAGTTTAGAAGTGTAAAAGGCGACATATAAGATCCTAAGGGCGGGGGGTGGGGGGGGGGGGGAGGGGGGCAGAACAAGTGAGGGCGACAGAGAGAGAAACAGAAAAAGATAGAGAGTGAGGGAAAGAGAGCGGTCACATCAGCTCATCTGCTGCTGAAACCCTCATCCATGCCTTTGTTACATAGAGGCTTGACTATTCTAACACACTCTTGGCTGGTCTCCCACATTCTACTCACTGTAACCTTGTGGTAATTTAAAACTCTGCTGTCATCTTCTAATTTACACTAAATTCTGTTCACCGAACATCCTTGTGCTCACTGACCTACATTGGCTCTTGGTCCAGTCACACCTCAAATTTAATATTCTCACTCATATGATCAAATCCCTCCATGGCATCACCCCTCTGATTATCCTAATCCCCTGCCCATTTCCAATATTCCTGAAGCTTGTTTATCTTAACGTGTTTTGTTAATTCCCTTTTTAAAGTGAGTTTATTTCCCTCTGTTTCTCTCCCTGACCACACATTTCATCTGTCCAGCTCCACTGGTGCTGTGGAAGTTTGGATCCATAAAATGGTGTGAGCTGCACAGCCGGTCACATCCAGCACATTGTACAGGACACCCAGGCTGGCCGGGGTGCTAGCGTGGGTGCAACGTGTGTGTGTCTGTAGCGTGAGGAGGGGTCATAATATGGTGTCAATCAGCCATTCCAGCAGCTTTGTTGTACGTCTTTGAAACTTGTTCTGTGCATGTTCATTGACCGCCTGTGTTAGTCACTCTCAGCTGAACATACATTCAGCAGCACGAGGAACCCCCTCTCGTGTTATTTAAAAGGACGTGGCATCCATCTGACAGGTGAGGGACATTTGACTGACTTCTGCTATTGTAAAGTTAGTGGAGGTGCTGTGGATGGTTTTCTGGAGGTTTTGTTGTGAGCTGCTGCAGATATTCAGGGAGGACAGAGGATTTGGTGACCCAAATGTGGACGATATAGGGGGACTGCAGTTACAGTGTCTCTGGGTCAGTAACATGACCAACAAATGGAGCAGAGGCTGCCGAGAGGGGAAGCAATGTGATAATGATCAGATCTGTTTTTGTAATGTTGATTACAGGATAAATATTGACCAGGACAGCGGGAATAATTCCCCTGCTCTGCTTCTACAAAGAGCGATGGGATATTTAACATCCATCTGAGAGGACAGATGTGGCCTTGGTTTAACGTTTCATTCGAAAGATGGCACATCTAACAGTGCGACACTCCCTCAGTACTGCATTGCAGTGTCAGCCTTGATTCTTGTCATCATGTCCTGCAGTGACCCTTGATCCTAGAAACTTGTGACTGAAAGGTGAGAGTGCTACAAACTGAGCCACGGCTGACATTGGTCCTTTAATCCCAAGTGTTTCTAATTTGGTAACACTGCTGTTATGTGGTACTTTATCAAACGCATGTTGAAAGGATAGGGGTATTGAGAAAATGCAGGCAGGAGCAATCATAGAAACACAGAATAGCATTGCATTGAATGAGGCCATTTGGTCCATTTATTCTGTGCTGGCCCTTTTGAAAAGCTTCCAGTTCGTCCCACACCCTGGCTCTTTCACAGATCCCTCCTTTTATTCTCCTTAAGATATTTATGCATTTCCCTTTTGGAATCTACTGTTGAATCTGTTTCCTTCAGCCTATCAAACAATACATTGCAAATCCCAAACACCCATTGTCTAAAAAAAATCCGCGTGTCACCTCTGCTTCTTTTTTCCAATCACCGTAAATCTGTGTCCTCTGGTTAATGGCCCCTCACACATTGGAAACGGTTTCACTTTATTTAATTTATCTAAATCCTTCATAATGTTAAACATCTCTATCAGATCTTCTTTTAAATTTCCCTGCTCTGAGGTAAACAATCCCAGCTACATAACTGTAATCTCTCATCCCTGGAAAAGTTCCAGTAAAACTCTTCTGTCTCCTCTCCAAACGTTTCCTGTCCTTCCTAAAGTGTGGTTCCCATATTGGACACAATACTCCAGGTGGAGCCGGACTCGTCTTTTCTATAGGTGTAACATAACATCCTGACTATTCTACTCTGTGTCTGCATTAATAAAGCCTAGGAATCTATTTGCTTCGTTAACTGTTTGTTAACCTGTCCAACTAACATCAAAGATTGTACACAAACACCCCATGTCTCTCTGTTATTCTCACCACCTTTAAAGTTGTGTCATTTACCTTGTATTATCTCTCCGCATTCATCCACATGCAGCTCACCATCACCTTCTCAAGGGCAATTTAGGGATGGGCAATAAATGCTGGCCCAGCCAGCGACACCCACAATCCATGAATAAATAATATCAACAAAATCTTCCCACAAAGTATCACCTTACATATCTGCCATGCCAATTAAATATTAGGAAGAATGAAGCCACTGTTTTCAAACCCCACATCAAACATTTCCTAGCAACAGACTCCATCCCTCTACTTGCCAACTCTTTGAGACTAAACCAAACTGTTCACAAAGTGATGTCATAGTTGACCCTACAATGAGCTTCCTGCTAAATATTCACACTATCACTAAAACAGCCTATTTCCACCTTCGTATTTTCAGCCAGCTTTGCCCGTCTCTCAGCTCTTCTGCTGATAAAACACCACCCCCCCCCCCCTTGCCTGTGTTACCTGTAGACTTGACTATTCCAACACACTCCTGGCTGTTCTCCCACATCCTACCCTCCATAAATTTGAGGTGATCCAAAACACTGCTGCCTAACTCACACCAAGTCCTATTCACCCATCACCCTCTGTACTCACTGACCTACATTGGATCCTGGCCAGCAACTCCTCAATTGTAAAACGCTCAGCCTTCTTTTCAAATCCCTAAACAGAGTGAGATGCTAGGCCCTTTCAGAGGGCAGTTGCGAGTCAATGACATTGCTGTGAGTCTGGAGTCACATGTAGGCTAGACCAGGAAAGGACGGCAGATTTCATTCTCTAAAGGACATTAGTGAATCAGATGGTGTTTAATTAAAAAAAATCGCTAATAGTTTCATGGCGCCATGACTGAGACTAGCTTTCTATTCCAGATTTTAACACACTCGTGGCTTGTCTCACACATTCTACTCTGTAAACTTGAGGTCATCCAAACTCTGCTGCTCTTGTGTTAACCCGCACCAAGTCCCGTTCCCAATCACTGACGTACATCAGCTTCCAGTCAGGCCATGTCTTGATTTTGAAATTCTCAACCGTGTTTCCAACTCTCTCCATTTTCTCACCCCTCCTTATCTCTGTAATCTCTACCAGCCCCACAACCCTCCAAGATATTTGCACTCCTCTAATCCTGGGCTCTTGTGTATGCTTGATTTTCATCATTGCACCACTGCCAGCCAGGTCTTCAGCTGCCGAGGCCCAAAGCTCTGGAATTCACTCCCTACACCACTTTTTGTTATTATTGTGTGAGATGTGGGCTTCGCTGGCAAGGCCAGCATTTGTTCCCATCGCTAATCGCCCTGACAATTGAGTGACTTGTTTGGACATTTCACAAGGCAGTTCAGAGTCAACCACATTGCTGTGGGTCTGGAGTCAGATGTAGGCCAGATCAGGTAAGGACAGCAGATTTTCTTCCCTAGAGGACATTAGTAAATCCGATCAGTTTTTACACCAGTCAATGATAGATTCGTGACACCATTACTGAGAATAGTTTTCATTTCCAGATTTTTATTAATCAGTTGAACTTATTAATTGATTGAATTTTAATTCCCACCAGCTGCCATAGTGGGATTTGAACCGAGGGCATCAGCCTGTACCTCTGGGATTCTAGTTCAGTGACATCGTCACTATACCACTGTCACTGCTTCTATGCCTCACTTTCCTCCCTTAAACCACTACTTAAGACATTCTGCTTTGACCAAGAAATGTAAGTTGCTGTTGTTGAGCTTTGCTAGACATGATTTGTCATTACCATATCCCTGCTGCCGTCCATTCATTGTCCGGTGTTTTTTTTTCAAGCAACGAATGCTTTTGTCCTGGGCTGTGAACTCCAGAAATTTCCCACCAGCGACGTTAGACTGACTGGTCAGTAATTACACGGTTTACCGCATCTCTCCTTTTTTAAAACAGTGTGTAACATTTAGAATCCTCCTGTCTCTGGCACCAGTCTCATACCCAAGGAGGGTTGGAAGATTCTGGCCAGTTCCTTCCCTCAGCACCCCCCACACATCCAATTCAGACATGTTCTACTTTATTAGAATTAAAATTAGAAGATTACAGCGCAGTACAGGCCCTTCAGCCCTCGATGTTGCGCCGACCTGTGAAACCATCTGACCTACACTATTCCATTTTCATCCATATGTCTATCCAATGACCACTTAAATGCCCTTAAGGTTGGCGAGTCTACTACTGCTGCTGGCAGGGCAGGGGAAAAATTGGTGGATTGTAAGGGGTTAACTGAAATTGTTTGTTCAATTACTGTTACTAATGTCAGTCACCATGGACCCCACACTTGTCACTGGAGGGTTTCCAGCTTCTATTAATACAGGACTCCTGTCAATGTGTTATTCCCAGCAGCTTCCCGTCACTTTCAGGATCAGCAGTTCGAGAGAGAGAGAGGGTAGATCAGAATCTGAGAACAGTAGATTGGGATGTTACTACAATGGGAAGCAGGAGTTTCTCCTCTTGGTTTGTCCTAGTTACTGCAGATTATTTTTGGCTAACATTAGATGATCGGATCTATTATGCACTGAAGATGATTCAAACGATTTATTATCCCATCCTCGCTATTGTTGGTGTCCCTGGTAAGTCTCTTTATCCAACGTTTAGAACTATAAATCATATGTCACTGATTTAATGTTTTTGTCATGTAAATCTTGGGAAGTCCAAAGACATTGCATTCAGTCACTGTCACAAACTCCATTCCCTATCCACCATCTGCATTCCCCTCACTGACCAATGTCTGAGGCTGAAATAGACTGTTTGCGACCTTTGGCATCCAGTTGACTCTGAGCTGAGTTCATCTCCACATTCTCTCCATCACCCACCCTGCCTACAACCACCTCTGTAATATCACCCGTCTCCACCTCTGCCTCAGCCCATCTGCTGAATAAATACTCACCTATGCCTTTATTAAATCCACACTTGACTATTCCAATTCTATCTTTGACACTCTCCCAGTTATAAACCTCCATAAACTACAGCCCTTCCAGAACTCTGCTGCCTGTATCCAAACTCACAGCAAATCCCAATCACCCATCACCCCTGTGCTCACTGATCTACGTTTCTTCCTGGTCTGGCAGCACCTGAATTTTTATATTCTCATTCTTGTGTTTGAATCTCTCCATGGCCTCACCCCTCCAATTAATCCCATTCCCCTCTCCAGTCTCATATCATTGTAATCTTATGCCTTTGAGGCTTTTTTTCCAGTTCCCTTTTGAAAGTGATTTGATTTCCCCTCCCTGTCTCCTCCGGCTGTGATTTTTACTCTATGGCACCACTGGTGCCAATATTACAGAAACCTGGATCTGTAAAATGATGTGAATGGAACAGGCGACCACTTCTAGTATGGCCAGCACAGTGCCCCATGCTGTGCAGGGATGTAGCCTGTGTATACTGTGAATTTGCTGTTAGTCTGAGGAGGGGTTTGAAGTGACGTCAATGTCCCATTCCAGCAGCTTTGATGTACGCCTTTGAAACTTGGTCTGTGCATGACCACTGACCGCCTGTGCTACTCACTCACAGCTGAAGATACATTCAGAAGCATGAATAAACCCTTCTAGTGTTTTTTAAAAGGACCAGGCATCCTGGTCCAGAATATTGAGGGGTATATGACATTCAAGAAGAATAGGAAGCTAGGTAAAGGTGGAGGTTTAGCACTGTTAATCAAGGATGGTATTGGTGCATTAGTTCGAGATCAACTTGGTACAGGAGATCAGGGTGTCGAATCGGTTTGGGTGGAGATGAGGATTAGCAGGGGAAAGGAGTGCTCAGTGGGAGTGGTCTACAGGTCTCCTAACAGTAATCGCAATATAAAACATATTATACAAGAAGAAATATCGTTTGCTTATGATAGAGGTCCGGCAATAATCATGGATGATTTTAATCTACATATAAACTGGAAAAATCATATTTGGAATAATAGCCTGGATGAGGAGTGCATAGAATGTTTTAGGGATAGTTTCTTAGAGCACCACGTTCTAGACACAATCAGAGAGCAGGTTAAATTAGTTTTGATACAGTGTAATGTGACAGGATTAATTAATGACCTCAGAGTAAAGGCACCTCTAGGTAGCAGCGACCACACTGTGACTGAATTTTACATCCAGTTTGAAAGTGAGAAGAGTGGGTCTAAGACTAGTATTTTAAACTTGAATAAGGGAAAGTATTTGGGCATGAAAACTGAGCTAGCTGAAGTGAACTGGGTTACTAGGCTTGGAGGTATATAATTAGAGAAGCAGTGGCAGAAATTTATGGGGATATTTCAAAATACTCCAGAATAAGTATATTCCTACTATAAGGGGAAGGACCCACCGTCTGCGGTTAACTAACGAAGTTAAGGAAAACATGACACTGAAGTTAAAGGCATATCATTGGGCAGAAATGAGTGGCAGTTCTAATGATTGGTCAGAATATAAAGAACAGCAGACAATGACTAAAGGGTTAATCAGGAGAAAGACATTAGAGTATGAGAGGAAGCTAGCGAGAAATGTAAAAATGGATAGCAAGAGTTTCTACAGGTATTTAAAAAGGACAAGAATAAGTAAAGAGAGTGTTCCTCCTCTGGACAGTGAGAATGCAAAATTAGTAGTAGATAATAAGGAAACGGTGGATGCAATGAACAAATATTTTGATTCGGTCTTCACTATAGAAGATGCACGAAACATGCCAGTAATAGCTGTAAATCAGGAGGTGGAAGGAAGAGAGGACCTTGGTGAAAATACAATCACCAGGGAATCTTTACTGAGCAAACTTATGGAGTTGCGGGCTGACAAGTCCCTGGGTCCTGGTGGACTTCATCCTAGGGTCTTAAAAGATGTGGCTAATGAGGTAGTAGATGTGTGGGTGTTATTTTTTCAAAATTCGCTAGACTCTGGAAAGATTCCATCTGACTGGAAAGTAGCAAATATAACCCCTCTATTCAAGAAGAGGGGGAGGCAGAAAACAGGCAACTATATGTTAGTTAGCTTGACATCTGTTATGGGGAAGGTGTTAGAATCGATCATTAAGGAGGCTTTCGCTGGGCACTTAAGAAAAACTCAAGGTAATCGCGAATAGACAGCATGGTTTTGTGAAAGGGAAATCATCCTGAACTAATTTATTGAAGTTCTTTGAAGGAGTAACATGCAATATGGATAAAGGGGAGCCCTTTGACCGACTGCGCTTGGATTTCCAGAAGGCATTAGACTAGATGTCACATAAAAGGTGATTGTGCAAAGTAGGAGCTCATGTGTAGGGGGTAACATATTAGCTTGGATCGAAGATTAGCCAGTTGCAGCAAACAGAGGGTCTGCATAAATGGGTCATTTTCAGATTAGCAGGATGTGACAAGTGGAGTCCATCAGGGGTCTGTGCAGGGGGCCTCAACTTTTTATAATTTATATTAATGACTTAGATGAGGGAAGCGATGGCATGGTAGCTAAATTTGCAGGTGGCACAAAGATAGATAGGAAAGTATGTTGTGAAGAGGACATAAGGAGGTTGCAGACCGATAAAGATAGGTTGCATGAGTGGGAAAACAATCTCACAGATGGAGTATAATGTGGGAAAATGTGAAGTTGTTCACTTTGGTAGGACGCTGCAAAATTCCGAGGTGCTTAGGGATCTCGGTGTTCTAATGCATGAGTCACAAACAGTTAGTAGGTAGGTACAGAAAGTAATAAAGAAGGCGAATGGAAGGCTATCCTTCATTGCAAGAGGAATTGAAAATAAAAGTCAGCATATGATGCTTCAGTTATACAGGGCATTGGTGAGACCACATCTCCAATAATGTCCAGAGTTTTGGTCTCCTTATTTAAGGGAGGATGTGAATACTTTAGAGGCGGTTCAGAGGTAGTTTACTAGATTGATAATAGGAATGAGCGGGTTGTCTTATGAGGAAAGGTTGGACAGACAGGCTTGTTTTCACTGGAGTTTAGAAGAGTGAGGGGAGACTTGATTGAGGTTTACTAGAATCTGAAAGGTCTTGACAAGGTGGAAGTGGAAAGGATGTTTCCTCTTGTGGGTGAGTCGAGAACTTTGGGGCACTGTTTTGAAATTATGGGTCGCCCCTTCAGGACAGAGATGAGCAAAACATTTTTCTCTCAGAGGTTTGTGTGACTTTGGAACTCTCTGCCACAGAAGGTGGTGGAGATGGGGTCATGAAATATTTTAAAAGTGGAGGGAGAAAGATTCTTGTTAGTCAAGAGAATGAAAGGTTATCAGGGTAAGATGGGAGTTAGAATTCAAAACACAACCAGATCAGCCATGTTATTATTGAATTTCAGAGCAGGCTCGAGGGGCCGAATGGCCTACTTCTGCTCCTCATTCGTATGTGTGTACGTTTGCACTCAACTTACAGGTGAGGGGCTTTTGACTTATTTCTGCTATTGTAAAGTTAGTGGAGGTGCTGTGGATGGTTTTCTGGAAGTTGTGTTGTGAGCTGCTGCAGATATTCAGGGACGACAGAGGATTTGTTGACAAAACTCTGGTCAAGGTATGGGGACTGCAGTTACAGTGTCTCTGGGTCTGAAACATGACCAACAAATGGAGCAGAGGCTGCAGAGAGGGGAAGCTCAGTAAAGAGGGAGGAGGAGGAGGCTCTGCCCTCCCCACCCTGGGTTTTCCAAGCGCAAAGAGAGCAGTGGTCCCAATACCGAACATAGAACATAGAACATAGAACAGTACAGCACAGTACAGGCCCTTCAGCCCACAATGTTGTGCCGAAACTTTAACCTACTCCAAGATCAAACTAACTACCTACCCTTCATTCTACGATCATCCATGTACCTATCCAAGAGTCGCTTAAATGCCCCTAACGTATCTGCTTCTACTACCACCGCTGGCAGCACATTCCACGCACCCACCACTCTCTGTGTAAAGAACCTACCTCTGACATCTCCCCGAAACCTTCCTCCAATCATCTTAAGATTATGCCCCCTGGTGATAGCCCTTTCCACCCTGGGAAAAAATCTCTGACTATCCACTCGATCTATGCCTCTCATCATCTCTTTCAAGTCACCTCTCATCCTTCCTCGCTCCAATGAGAAAAGCCCTAGCTCCCTCAATCTTTCTTCGTAGGACATGCCCTCCAGTCCAGGCAGCATCCTGGTAAATCTACTCTGCACACTCTCTAAAGCTTCCACATCCTTCCTATAATGAGGCGACCAGAACTGAACACAATATTCTATTTCTGGTTGAACCTTACAGAGCTGCAGCATAACCTCGCGGCTCTTGAATGCAATCCCCCTGTTAATGAAAGCCAACACACCATACGCCTTCTTAACAACCCTATCAACTTGGGTGGCAACTTTGAGCGATCTATGGACATGGACCCCAAGATCCCTCTGTTCCTCCACACTACCAAGAATCCTTTCTTTAAGCCTGTAATCCGCATTCAAATTCGACCTTCCAAAGTGAATCACTTCACACTTTTCCAGGTTGAACTCCATCTGCCACTTCGTAGCCCAGCTGAGGAACACCACTGTATACTGCCATCGAGTCTGAACAACAACTTTTCACCACTTCTCTCTGTTGACTCTTCATTAGCCAATGTTACATTGACACTGGACTAGTAACCAGAGACCCAGGGTATTCCACTGGGGACATGGGTTCGAATCCCACCACAGCAGAAGGTGGAATTTGAAAGTAATAAAAAAAAAATCTGGAATTAAAACTTGTCTAAAGATGGCCATGAAACCATTGTCGATTGTTGTAAAAACCCATCTGGTTCACTAATGTCCTTTAGGGAAGGAAATCTGATGTCCTTACCTGGTCTGGCCTATATGTGACTCCAGACCCACAGCAATGTGGTTACCTCTGACATGCCCTCTGAAATGGTCTAGCAAGCCACTCAGTTGTAACTAACCGCTACAAAGTCTATAAAAAGGAATGAAACTGGGCGGACCACCTGGCATGGACCTCGGCACCGGAAACGACAACGGCAAACCCAGCCCTGTCGACCCTGCAAAGTCCTCCTTACTAACATCTGTGAAATTGTGCCAAAGTTGGGAGAGCTGCCCACAGACTAGTCAAGCAACAGCCTGACATAGTCATACTCACGGAATCATACCTTACAGACAATGTCCCGGGTACGTCCTGTCCCACCGGCAGGACAGACGCAGCAGAGGTGGTGGCGCAGTGGTATACAGTAGGGAAGGAGTTGCCCTGGGAGTCCTCAACATCGACTCCGGACCTCATGAAATCTCATGGGATCAGGTCAAATATGGGCAAGGTAACCTCCTACTGATTACCACTTACTGCTCTCCCTCAGCTGATGACTCAGCACTCCTCCATGTTGAACAGCACTTTGAGGGAGCACTGAGGGTGGCAAGGGCACAAAATGTACTCTGAGTGGGAGAATTCAATGTCCATCACCATGAGTGGCTCGGTAGCACCACTACTGACCGAGCTGGCCGAGTCCTAAAGGACATGGCTGCTAGACTGGGTCTGTGGCAGGTGGTGGGGGAACCAACACGAGGGAACAACATACTCGACCTCGTCCTCACCAATCTGCCTGCCACAGATGCATCTGTCCATGACAGTATTGGTAGGAGTGACCACCGCACAGTCCTTGTGGAGATGAAGTCCCGCCTTCACATTGAGGATACCGTCAATCGTGTTGTGTGGCACTATCACCGTGCTGAATGGGATAGATTTCGAACGGATCTAGCAATGCAAAACTGGGCATCCATGAGGCGCTGTGGGCCATCAGCAGCAGCAGAATTGTACTCAACCACAATCTGTAACCTCATGGCCCGGCATATCCCCCACTCTACCATTACCATCAAGCCAGGAGACCAACCCTGGTTCAATGAAGAGTGCAGGAGGGCATGACAGGAGCAGCACCAAGCATATCTCAAAATGAGGTGTCAAGCTAGTGAAGCTACAACCCAGGACTACTTGCATGCCAAACTGAGTAAGCAGCATGCGATAGACAGAGCTAAGAGCTCCAGGACATCACTGCAGGAGTTCCTCAGGGTAGTGTCCTATGCCCAACCATCTTCAGCTGCTTCATCAATGAGCTTCAATCATAAGGTCAGAAGTCGGGATGTTTGCTGATGATTGCACAATGTTCAGCACCATTTGCGACTCCTCAGATACTGAAGCAGTCCGTGTAGAAATGCAGCAAGACCTGGACAATATCCAGGCTTGGGCTGATAAGTGGCATGTCACATTCGTGCCACACAAGTGCCAGGCAATGACCAACTCCAACAAGAGAGAATCTAACCATCTCCCCTTGATAGTCAATGGCATTTCCATCGCTGAATGCCCCACTATCAACATCCTAGGGGCTACCATTGACCAGAAACTGAACTGGAGTAGCCAGTAGCAGAGAGTAGTAGGGGCGTGGAACGCCCTGCCTGCAACAGTCGTAGACTCGCCAACTTTAAGGGCATTTAAGTGGTCATTGGATAGACATATGGATGAAAATGGAATAGTGTAGGTCAGATGGTTTCACAGGTCGGCGCAACATCGAGGGCCGAAGGGCCTGTACTGCGCTGTAATGTTCTAATGTTCTAATGTTCTAATATGAATACCGTGGCTACAAGAGCAGGTCAGAGGCTAGGAATCCTGAGGCGAGTAACTCACCTCCTGACTCCCCAAAGCCTGTCCACAATCTACAAGGCACAAGTCAGGAGTGTGATGGAATACTCTTCACTTGCCTGGATGGGTGAAGCTCCAACAACACTCAAGAAGCTTAACACCATCCAGGACAAAGCAGCCCGCTTGATTGGCACGCCATCTACAAACACTCAGTCCCTTCACCACTGACGCACAGTAGCAGCAGTGTGTACCATCTACAAGATGCACTGCAGCAATGCACCAAGGCTCCTTAGACAGCACCTTCCAAACCCGCGACCTCTACGAACTAGAAGGACAAGGGCAGCAAATACATGGAAACACCACCACCTCCAAGTTTCCCTCCAAGTCACTCATCATGCTGACTTGGAACTATATCGCCATTCCTTCACTGTCACTGGGTCAAAATCCTAACAGCACTGTTGGTTTACCTACCCCACATGGTCTGCAGCGGTTGAAGAAGGCAGCTCACCACCACCTTCTCAAGGACAATTAGGGATGGGTAATAAATGCTATCCTGGCCAGCGACGCCCACATCCCGTGAATGAATTTAAAAAAAACACTGTAATTTCCCCTTTCATCCATAAGGTTCAGTTTCGTTAAGCTGTCTATTGAATGACACTTGATCAAACACAGTTGAAAGTCCATATAAATATAACTTCAATCACACCACCCTCATCAAACCTCTCCATTGTTTCATCAAAGACCTCCATCAAGTTTACCTCAGCACCACCTCTCTCCACTCCTCCACTGTTGTTAAATTATCAGACTGATTATCCGACATCCAGTACTGGATGAGCAGAAATTTCCTCCAATTAAATATTGGGAAGACTGATGCCATTGTTTTCACTCCCCACTCCAACTCTGTTCCCTTGCTATTGATTCCATCCCTCTTCCTGGTGACAGTCTGAGATTCAGACAATATGTTTACATCCTTGGTGTCACATTTCACCACAAACTGATCTTTAACCTCATTTTCAGGATATCATTACAACCGCCTATTTCTACCTCAGTAACATCACCCGACTTCACCCCTGTCTCAGCCCATCTGCTGCTGAAACCTCATTCATGCATTCGTCACCTCTCGATGTGATTATTCCAACTCACTCCTGGCTGATCTCCCACATTCTACTCTCTGTAAACTTGAGGTCATCCAAAACTCTGCTGCCCATGTCTTAGATCACACCAAGTCCCGTTCATCTATCACTGACTGACATTGGCTCCCAGTCAAGCAATGTCTTGATTTTAAAATTCTTATCCTTGTTTTCAGATCCCTCCATGGCCTCGCCCCCCGCCCCATATCTCTGTAATCTCCTCCACCTCCACAACCCACCGAGATATATGCACTCCTCTAATTCCGGCCTCTTGTGCACCCAGATTTTAATCACTGCACCACTGGCGACTAGGTCTTCAGCTGCCTAGGCCCAAAGTTCTGGAATATCCTCACTGCACTGTTTTTTTTTCATTCGTTCATGGGATGTGGGTGTCACTGACAAGGCCAGCGTTTTTTGCCCATCCCTAATTGCCCTTGATGACTGAGTGGTTTGCTGGACCTTTCAGAATTCAGTTTAGGGTCAACCACATTGTTGTGGGTCTGGAGTCACATGGAGGCCAGACCGGATAAGGATGGCAGATTTCCATTGCTGAAGAACATCAGTAAGCCAGGCTGTTTTTTTATGATGATCATTGATAGCATCATGGCACCATTGCTGAGAATAGTTTTCAAATGCAGATTTGTATTAATTAATTGAATTTTAGCACATATTGAATTTTAAATTGCACCAGTTACCACGGTGGGGTTTGAACCCATGTCCTCAGAGAATCATCCTGATCCTCGGTATTACAATTTTTGTAATATTACCACTCCGCTATGGTCACCGCCTTTACGTCTCCCTTTCCTCCTTTCAGGTACTCCTTAAAACCTATCTCTTTGTTCAAGCTGTTGGCCATCTGATCTAATATCTCCTGTTGTGTCTCAGTGTCATACTTTGCTTCATAATGATCCTGAGAAGCACTTTGGGATGTTTTATAACATTAAAAGCACTATATAAATATAAGTTGTTGTTGAGGTTTGCCAGTCATGCTTTGACATCACCATATCCCTCCTGCTGTCTATTTATTATTCCATGTTTTTCAAAGCAATGAATATATTTGTCCTGGGGTATGAAATTTCCCCATCAGTGACGTTAAACTGACTGGTCAGTAAATGCATTGTTTACTCCATCTCTCCTTTTTTTCAAATAGGGTGTAACATTTACAACCCTCCAGACCTCTGTCACATCTCCCATATCCAAGGAGGATTGAATGATTCTGTCCAGTGCCTCCGCTATTCCCACCTTTCCTTCCCTCAGCATCTCTCATACATCCCATCCAGACCGGATAAATGTTCTACTTTATTGTGGTACAAACAGTGCTGGACTGAAAGGGGTTAACTGAACCTGTTTGTTCAGTGAATGGAATTAATGTCATTCTCCACGGACCCTAATTGTTTCACTGGAGGGTTTCCATCTTCTATTAATATGGGAGTCATTTCAATATATTATCACATAGTGTCAACAGGAGCATCAAACCCGGCAGTAAGAGGGACAAACAGCTCCAGACAGAGGGAGAGGGTAGATCAGAATCTGAGAACAATAGATTGGAATGTTACAACAATGGGTCAGAATCTGAGAACAATAGATTGGAATGTTACAACAATGGACAGGAGTTTCATCTGGCAGTTTGACGTTCTTTCCACATATTATGACTGGTTCTCATTAGACTATCGGATCTTTTTAGCTCTTCAGGTTATTCAATATATTTACTATCCCATCCTCGCTATTATTGGTGTTCCTGGTAAGACTCTTTATCCAGCTATTAATTCTATAAACCGTGTTTAACTGCATTACTGCTCCTGACATTTTCTCATCCCTCTTTGCTGTTGTTGTTACTCCTGGTGAGTCTTTGATAAAGGCTGTAAACTCTACGAAGCATTGCTAATTTTGTTACTGGTCGTGTAATTTTCTCTCTTGGCGTTGCTTGTGTTTATGTTCCTGGTAAGACCCTGTATAGAGCTATCAGATTGTTGCTGTGCCTAATCTGCACTTACTCTTGAAGAATTCACAGAATCGGACTGGTGGAAGGTATATCAATGTTTATTCACACATTAAATCATCAGGTACAAGCACTCACTACTTGCATGTTATACTACCCCAAGACACGAGGTGATCAGTCTCAGAATGGCAGCTGCCCTTCTATTCTCTGAGTCCATGACTCAGGGAATTTTCTTGAGTGTTCTTCCTCGGGGTTCTCGTGCTGTCACCATTTTCAGCCATTGTCTACTGTGAGTCTAATCCGACCTCATGCCAATAGAAACTCCTTTATCTGGTTTGTGCAGGGACACTGTCTGGTAGAATCTCTCTCTTGTTTCAGCCTGCTTTTCTGTATGGTCCACAATACCTTGACCATCTGTTTGCAGTGCTCCTTCTAACCAGCCCCTCTATGTTTCAAAACGTTGTGTATTGTTGTGTGACGAGCCTCATTGTTTCAATTACGTTCTTATGTGTTTTTCCTGAGTCTACACCCACCACCACACACACCACCCCCCCCCCCACCCCCCGTCCCCCTCTGATCATGCAGGGCTATGCCCAAGGGATCACACTCTCATGTCTCTCAGGTAGTACACTTGTGCAATTATAATTTCATTGTTAACGCAAGATCATAAGCAGTGTAATGTTAAAGAAAGCACAATGTTAACATCGTTGTTACATAATTAATCACTTGTGCGAGCATAACGCAGTCGCAATTTGACTTTTAGAATACATTTGTCATTCATTAATTCATTTTAAGTATCTACCAATAGTTATACAACTACCCTCGTGTTACATAATTAATTGTCTATATTTCAATGGAGCAACTTCGAATACTGATTGCCTTTAAGGTAGCTGTCCAACCTGTGTTCATACATCCTCTCACATTCCTTAATCAATTTCTTAAGTTTCCAAAATAAGTATGTCACATATATCACCATGACACCCGAAGCGACTATCAGGACATGGGAGATATTTCTAAACCAGGGCGTATCTTCACGTTTGACCCCCAGTTCCATAAGTCCTCCCACCAGGTAGAATCATTTATCTCATCAATCTGAACTTGTTTCATCTTCCACTGTTGTTCCAGATTGTAGTACACTACATCAATGGTTTCTCGTTGCTGCCTCTCTTGACCCAAACGTCTGGGCAATGGCTGAATAGCTTATTAATATTCTCGCAGGTAATTTATCAAGTCGTCCTTAATACTTTCTGTAACAATTATGGTTTCTGTCTTTCTTTTATGTATGCCGACCAACTCCGTCTTCTCTACTCCAGTTGGTATTTGTGGGTTGACAAGCGACGTACTGTTGCTCACCAGACAAGTCCGGTTATGTCCATACTTGTACTTCTTCATTGTGGTGGTTAAGCAATATCTCCCCTTTGCCTTATAGGCCACATGGGTTAACCTGATAATGCCTTCCTCGTTTCCATGGTGCAATTTACAGTGGTATTAAATCCACATTTTGATTCTGCTGTTTTATATGTATGTATATATATATATATATAGAGTGAGGACACATGACCACCTGGTTTTCCAGACTGCACTTAGACAAAGTTGTCCCAATTATCTCCTTTCCAATTTTCACAACATAGGTCAATATATCATAGTATTTTCTGTAATCCTCTCCTCGCTGCATCTACTATTCTCTGCAGTAATAGGACAGATGGAAAAGGTTTGCCATCTGCTGACACAAAACCTCTGGCTTCCCACAGAGGTAGGTACTCGGTCAAACAGTTACACACGTGCATACTGTCAGAATTTATATCAACCAGTGGGGGAAACATGTGGTTGTGTCAGCACAAAGTGACTGCAGCTCGTTCGGCACACTGCACACTTAAACTCGCCAGTAACTGGAAGGCAATGTCTTTAATAGATTTTCCATTATGATCCTGTATATGTAATTCGCACTTTGCCTGCCTAATCCCATCCTCCACTGCAGATGAACCGTCAACAAAAATGTTGAGTGCTGGTTTGATTTCTGATTTCTTCCATTGGACACTCCCGCCCCGCAATGATTTTGACACAAAATGTACCTTGAGGGCCTTTTCTGTCAAAACCTGACACTCATGGGGTTCAGCCTGGTAGATTAAATTGTCTGCCAAGCATGTCAAAGTATTTTCCTTTTTTACTGAAATATATCAACTTTGCAAGAGCAAGGCCCACCGAGCAATGTGATTCTGACTAACATTACCGTCCTTCAGTCGTCCATCCACTAGCAACTGGAAGGGTGTGTGTTCAGTTAGGATAGTAACGGGGCTGAGGCTGACAATATAACATTACTGTCCTTCAGTCATCCATCCACTAGCAACTGGAAGGGTGTGTGTTCAGTTAGGATAGTAACGGGGCTGAGGCTGATAATATAACATTACCGTCCTTCAACCGTCCATCCAGTAACAACTGGAAGGGTATGTGTTCAGTTAGGATAGTAACGGGGCTGAGGCTGACAATATAACATTACCGTCCTTCAACCGTCCATCCAGTAACAACTGGAAGGGTGTGTGTTCAGTTAGGATAGTAACGGGGCTGAGGCTGACAATATAACATTACCGTCCTTCAGCCGTCCATCCACTAACAACTGGAAGGGTGTGTGTTCAGTTAGGATAGTAAGAGGGCTGAGGCTGACAATATAACATTACCGTCCTTCAGTCATCCATCCAGTAACAACTGGAAGGGTGTGTATTCAGTTAGGATAGTAACGGGGCTGAGGCTGACAATATAACATTACCGTCCTTCAACCATCCATCCAGTAACAACTGGAAGGGTGTGTGTTCAGTTAGGATAGTAACGTTGCTGAGGCTGACAATAAAACATTACCGTCCTTCAGTCATCCATCCAGTAACAACTGGAAGGGTGTGTGTTCAGTTAAGATAGTAACAAGGCTGAGACTGACAATATAACATTACCGTCCTTCAGTCATCCATCCAGTAACAACTGGAAGGGTGTCTGTTCAGTTAAGATAGTAACAAGGCTGAGACTGACAATATAACATTACCGTCCTTCAGTCATCCATCCAGTAACAACTGGAACTGTGTGTGTTCAGTTAGGATAGTAACAAGGCTGTGGCTGACAATATAACTTTACCGTCCTTCAGTCATCCATCCAGTAACAACTGGAAGGGTGTGTGTTCAGTTAGGATAGTAACAGGGCTGAGGCTGACAATATAACATTACCGTCCTTCAGTCATCCATCCAGTAACAACTGGAAGGGTGTGTATTCAGTTAGGATAGTAACGGGCTGAGGCTGACAATATAACATTACCGTCCTTCAGCCGTCCATCCACTAACAACTGGAAGGGTGTGTGTTCAGTTAGGATAGTAACAGGGCTGAGGCTGACAATATAACATTACCGTCCTTCAACCGTCCATCCACTAACAACTGGAAGGGCGTGTGTTCAGTTAGGTTAGTAACAAGGCTGAGGATGACAATATAACGTTACCGTCCTTCAACCGTCCATCCAGTAACAACTGGAAGGGTGTCTGTTCAGTTAGGATAGTAACGGGGCTGAGGCTGTCAATATAACATTACCGTCCTTCAACCGTCCATCCAGTAACAACTGGAAGGGTGTGTGTTCAGTTAGGATAGTAACAGGGCTGAGGCTGACAATATAACATTACCGTCCTTCAACCGTCCATCCAGTAACAACTGGAAGGATGTGTGTTCAGTTAGGATAGTAACGAGGCTGAGGCTGACAATATAACATTACCGTCCTTCAACCATCCATCCAGTAACAACTGGAAGGGTGTGTGTTCAGTTAAGATAGTAACGGGGCTGAGGCTGACAATATAACATTACCGTCCTTCAACCGTCCATCCAGTAACAACTGGAAGGATGTGTGTTCAGTTAGGATAGTAACGGGGCTGAGGCTGACAATATAACATTACCGTCCTTCAACCATCCATCCAGTAACAACTGGAAGGGTGTGTGTTCAGTTAGGATAGTAACAAGGCTGTGGCTGACAATATAACTTTACCGTCCTTCAGTCATCCATCCAGTAACAACTGGAAGGGTGTGTGTTCAGTTAGGATAGTAACAAGGCTGTGGCTGACAATATAACTTTACCGTCCTTCAGTCATCCATCCAGTAACAACTGGAAGGGTGTGTGTTCAGTTAGGATAGTAACAGGGCTGAGGCTGACAATATAACATTACCGTCCTTCAGTCAGCCATCCAGTAACAACTGGAAGGGTGTGTATTCAGTTAGGATAGTAACAGGGCTGAGGCTGACAATATAACATTACCGTCCTTCAACCGTCCATCCACTAACAACTGGAAGGGTGTGTGTTCAGTTAGGATAGTAACGGGGCTGAGGCTGTCAATATAACATTACCGTCCTTCACCCGTCCATCCAGTAACAACTGGAAGGGCGTGTGTTCAGTTAGGTTAGTAACAAGGCTGAGGATGACAATATAACGTTACCGTCCTTCAACCGTCCATCCAGTAACAACTGGAAGGGTGTGTGTTCAGTTAGGATAGTAACGGGGCTGAGGCTGTCAATATAACATTACCGTCCTTCAACCGTCCATCCAGTAACAACTGGAAGGGTGTGTGTTCAGTTAGGATAGTAACAGGGCTGAGGCTGACAATATAACATTACCGTCCTTCAACCGTCCATCCAGTAACAACTGGAAGGATGTGTGTTCAGTTAGGATAGTAACGAGGCTGAGGCTGACAATATAACATTACCGTCCTTCAACCATCCATCCAGTAACAACTGGAAGGGTGTGTGTTCAGTTAAGATAGTAACGGGGCTGAGGCTGACAATATAACATTACCGTCCTTCAACCGTCCATCCAGTAACAACTGGAAGGATGTGTGTTCAGTTAGGATAGTAACGGGGCTGAGGCTGACAATATAACATTACCGTCCTTCAACCATCCATCCAGTAACAACTGGAAGGGTGTGTGTTCAGTTAGGATAGTAACAAGGCTGTGGCTGACAATATAACTTTACCGTCCTTCAGTCATCCATCCAGTAACAACTGGAAGGGTGTGTGTTCAGTTAGGATAGTAACAGGGCTGAGGCTGACAATATAACATTACCGTCCTTCAGTCATCCATCCAGTAACAACTGGAAGGGTGTGTATTCAGTTAGGATAGTAACGGGCTGAGGCTGACAATATAACATTACCGTCCTTCAGCCGTCCATCCACTAACAACTGGAAGGGTGTGTGTTCAGTTAGGATAGTAACAGGGCTGAGGCTGACAATATAACATTACCGTCCTTCAACCGTCCATCCAGTAACAACTGGAAGGGCGTGTGTTCAGTTAGGTTAGTAACAAGGCTGAGGATGACAATATAACGTTACCGTCCTTCAACCGTCCATCCAGTAACAACTGGAAGGGTGTCTGTTCAGTTAGGATAGTAACGGGGCTGAGGCTGTCAATATAACATTACCGTCCTTCAACCGTCCATCCATTAACAACTGGAAGGGTGTGTGTTCAGTTAGGATAGTAACAGGGCTGAGGCTGACAATATAACATTACCGTCCTTCAACCGTCCATCCAGTAACAACTGGAAGGATGTGTGTTCAGTTAGGATAGTAACGGGGCTGAGGCTGACAATATAACATTACCGTCCTTCAACCATCCATCCAGTAACAACTGGAAGGGTGTGTGTTCAGTTAAGATAGTAACGGGGCTGAGGCTGACAATATAACATTACCGTCCTTCAGCCGTCCATCCACTAACAACTGGAAGGGTGTGTGTTCAGTTAGGATAGTAACGGGGCTGAGGCTGACAATATAACATTACCGTCCTTCAACCGTCCACCCAGTAACAACTGGAAGGGTGTGTGTTCAGTTAGGATAGTAACAAGGCTGAGGCTGACAATATAACATTACCGTCCTTCAATCGTCATTCCAGTAACAACTGGAAGGGTGTGTGTTCAGTTAGGATAGTAACAGGGCTGAGGCTGACAATATAACATTACCGTCCTTCAGCCGTCCATCCACTAACAACTGGAAGGGTGTGTGTTCAGTTAGGATAGTAACAGGGCTGAGGCTGACAATATAACATTACCGTCCTTCAGTCATCCATCCAGTAACAACTGGAAGGGTGTGTGTTCAGTTAGGATAGTAACAAGGCTGAGGCTGACAATATAACATTACCGTCCTTCAACTGTCCATCCAGTCACAACTGGAAGGGTGTGTGTTCAGTTAGGATAGTAACAGGGCTGAGGCTGACAATATAACATTACCGTCCTTCAACCGTCCATCCAGTAACAACTGGAAGGGTGTGTGTTCAGTTAGGATAGTAACAAGGCTGAGGCTGACAATATAACATTACCGTCCTTCAACCGTCCATCCAGTAACAACTGGAAGGGTGTGTGTTCAGTTAGGATAGTAACAGGGCTGAGGCTGACAATATAACATTACCGTCCTTCAACCGTCCATCCAGTAACAACTGGAAGGGTGTGTGTTCAGTTAGGATAGTAACAGGGCTGAGGCTGACAATATAACATTACCGTCCTTCAACCGTCCATCCAGTAACAACTGGAAGGGTGTGTGTTCAGTTATGATAGTAACAGGGCTGAGGCTGACAATATAACATTACGGTCCTTCTACCGTCCATCCAGTAACAACTGGAAGGGTGTGTGTTCAGTTAGGATAGTAACAGGGCTGAGGATGACAATATAACATTACCGTCCTTCAACCGTCCATCCAATAACAACTGGAAGGGTGTGTGATCAGTTAGGATAGTAACAGGGCTGAGGCTGACAATATAACATTACCGTCCTTCAACCGTCCATCCAGTAACAACTGGAAGGGTGTGTGATCAGTTAGGATAGTAACAGGGCTGAGGCTGACAATATAACATTACCGTCCTTCAACCATCCATCCAGTAACAACTGGAAGGGTGTGTGTTCAGTTAGGATAGTAACAGGGCTGAGGCTGACAATATAACATTACCGTCCTTCAGACGTCCTTCCACAAACAACTGGAAGGGTGTGTGTTCAGTTAGGATAGTAACAGGGCTGAGGCTGACAATATAACATTACCGTCCTTCTACCGTCCATCCAGTAACAACTGGAAGGGTGTGTGTTCAGTTAGGATAGTAACAGGGCTGAGTATGACAATATAACATTACCGTCCTTCAGTCATCCATCCAGTAACAACTGGAATGGTGTGTGTTCAGTTAGGATAGTAACAGGGCTGAGGATGACAATATAACATTACCGTCCTTCAACCGTCCATCCAGTAACAACTGGAAGGGTGTGTGTTCAGTTAGGATAGTAACAGGGCTGAGGCTGACAATATAACATTACCGTCCTTCAACCGTCCATCCAATAACAACTGGAAGGGTGTGTGTTCAGTTAGGATAGTAACGGGGCTGAGGCTGACAATATAACATTACCGTCCTTCTCCCGTCCATCCAGTAACAACTGGAAGGGTGTGTGTTCAGTTAGGATAGTAACAGGGCTGAGGATGACAATATAACATTACCGTCCTTCAACCGTCCATCCAATAACAACTGGAAGGGTGTGTGTTCAGTTAGGATAGTAACAGGGCTGAGGCTGACAATATAACATTACCGTCCTTCAGACGTCCATCCAGTAACAACCGGAAGGGTGTGTGTTCAGTTAGGATAGTAACAAGGCTGAGGTTGACAATATAACATTACCGTCCTTCAACCGTCCTTCCAGTAACAACTGGAAGGGTGTGTGTTCAGTTAGGATAGTAACAAGGCTGAGGTTGACAATATAACATTACCGTCCTTCAACCGTCCTTCCAGTAACAACTGGAAGGTTGTGTGTTCAGTTAGGATAGTAACAAGGCTGAGGTTGACAATATAACATTACCGTCCTTCAGTCATCCATCCACTAGCAACTTGAAGGGTGTGTGTTCAGTTAGAATAGTAACAGGGCTGAGGCTGACAATATAACATTACCGTCCTTCAACCGTCCTTCCAGTAACAACTGGAAGGGTGTGTGTTCAGTTAGGATAGTAACAGGGCTGAGGTTGACAATATAACATTACCGTCCTTCAACCATCCATCCAGTAACTACTGGAAGGGTGTGTGTTCAGTTAGGATAGTAACAGGGCTGAGGCTGACAATATAACATTATCATCCTTCAGACTTCCTTCCACAAACAACTGGAAGGGTGTGTGTTCAGTTAGGATAGTAACAGGGCTGAGGCTGACAATATAACATTACCGTCCTTCAGTCATCCATCCAGTAACAACTGGAAGGGCGTGTGTTCAGTTAGGATAGTAACAGGGCTGAGGCTGACAATATAACATTACCGTCCTTCAACCATCCATCCAGTAACAACTGGAAGGGTGTGTGTTCAGTTAGGATAGTAACAGGGCTGAGGCTGACAATATAACATTACCGTCCTTCAACCATCCATCCAGTAACAACTGGAAGGGTGTGTGTTCAGTTAGGATAGTAACAAGGCTGAGGCTGACAATATAACATTACCGTCCTTCAACCGTCCATCCAGTAACAACTGGAAGGGTGTGTGTTCAGTTAGGATAGTAACAGGGCTGAGGCTGACAATATAACATTACCGTCCTTCTACCGTCCATCCAGAAACAACTGGAAGGGTGTGTGTTCAGTTAGGATAGTAACAGGGCTGAGGATGACAATATAACATTACCGTCCTTCAACCGTCCATCCAATAACAACTGGAAGGGTGTGTGTTCAGTTAGGATAGTAACAGGGCTGAGGCTGACAATATAACATTACCGTCCTTCAACCGTCCATCCAGTAACAACTGGAAGGGTGTGTGTTCAGTTAGGATAGTAACAGGGCTGAGGCTGACAATATAACATTACCGTCCTTCAACCGTCCATCCAGTAACAACTGGAAGGGTGTGTGTTCAGTTAGGATAGTAACAGGGCTGAGGCTGGCAATATAACATTACCGTCCTTCAGTCATCCATCCAGTAACAACTGGAAGGGCGTGTGTTCAGTTAGGATAGTAACAGGGCTGCGGCTGACAATATAACATTACCGTCCTTCAACCATCCATCCAGTAACAACTGGAAGGGTGTGTGTTCAGTTAGGATAGTAACAAGGCTGAGACTGACAATATAACATTACCGTCCTTCAACCGTCCATCCAGTAACAACTGGAAGGGTGTGTGTTCATTGAGGATAGTAACAGGGCTGAGGCTGACAATATAACATTACCGTCCTTCTACCGTCCATCCAGTAACAACTGGAAGGGTGTGTGTTCAGTTAGGATAGTAACAGGGCTGAGGGTGACAATATAACATTACCGTCCTTCAACCGTACATCCAATAACAACTGGAAGGGTGTGTGTTCAGTTAAGATAGTAACAGGGCTGAGGCTGACAATATAACATTACCGTCCTTCAACCATCCATCCAGTAACAACTGGAAGGGTGTGTGTTCAGTTAGGATAGTAACAAGGCTGAGGCTGACAATATAACATTACCGTCCTTCAACCGTCCATCCAGTAAAAACTGGAAGGGTGTGTGTTCAGTTAGGATAGTAACAGGGCTGAGGCTGACAATATAACATTACCGTCCTTCAGACGTCCTTCCACAAACAACTGGAAGGGTGTGTGTTCAGTTAGGATAGTAACAGGGCTGAGGCTGACAATATAACATTACCGTCCTTCAACCATCCATCCAGTAACAACTGGAAGGGTGTGTGTTCAGTTAAGATAGTAACAAGGCTGAGGCTGACAATATAACATTACCGTCCTTCAACCGTCCATCCAGTAAAAACTGGAAGGGTGTGTGTTCAGTTAGGATAGTAACAGGGCTGAGGCTGACAATATAACATTACCGTCCTTCAGACGTCCTTCCACAAACAACTGGAAGGGTGTGTGTTCAGTTAGGATAGTAACAAGGCTGAGGCTGACAATATAACATTACCGTCCTTCAACCGTCCATCCACTAACAACTGGAAGGGTGTGTGTTCAGTTAGGATAGTAACAGGGCTGAGGCTGACAATATAACATTACCGTCCTTCAACCATCCATCCAGTAACAACTGGAAGGGTGTGTGTTCAGTTAGGATAGTAACAGGGCTGAGGCTGACAATATAACATTACCGTCCTTCTACCGTCCATCCAGTAACAACTGGAAGGGTGTGTGTTCAGTTAGGATAGTAACAGGGCTGAGGATGACAATATAACATTACCGTCCTTCAACCGTCCATCCAATAACAACTGGAAGGGTGTGTGTTCAGTTAGGATAGTAACAGGGCTGAGGCTGACAATATAACATTACCGTCCTTCAACCGTCCATCCAGTAACAACTGGAAGGGTGTGTGTTCAGTTAGGATAGTAACAAGGCTGAGGATGACAATATAACATTACCGTCCTTCTACCGTCCATCCAGTAACAACTGGAAGGGTGTGTGTTCAGTTAGGATAGTAACAGGGCTGAGGCTGACAATATAACATTACCGTCCTTCTACCGTCCATCCAGTAACAACTGGAAGGGTGTGTGTTCAGTTAGGATAGTAACAGGGCTGAGGCTGACAATATAACATTACCGTCCTTCTACCGTCCATCCAGTAACAACTGGAAGGGTGTGTGTTCAGTTAGGATAGTAACAGGGCTGAGGATGACAATATAACATTACCGTCCTTCAGTCATCCATCCAGTCACAACTGGAAGGGTGTGTGTTCAGTTAGGATAGTAACAGGGCTGAGGCTGACAATATAACATTACCGTCCTTCTACCGTCCATCCAGTAACAACTGGAAGGGTGTGTGTTCAGTTAGGATAGTAACAGGGCTGAGGATGACAATATAACATTACCGTCCTTCAACCGTCCATCCAATAACAACTGGAAGGGTGTGCTCAGTTAGGATAGTAACAGGGCTGAGGCTGACAATATAACATTACCGTCCTTCAACCGTCCATCCAGTAACAACTGGAAGGGTGTGTGTTCAGTTAGGATAGTAACAGGGCTGAGGCTGACAATATAACATTACCGTCCTTCAACCGTCCATCCAGTAACAACTGGAAGGGTGTGTGTTCAGTTAGGATAGTAACAGGGCTGAGGATGACAATATAACATTACCGTCCTTCAACCGTCCATCCAGTAACAACTGGAAGGGTGTGTGTTCAGTTAGGATAGTAACAGGGCTGAGGCTGACAATATAACATTACCGTCCTTCAGTCATCCATCCAGTAACAACTGGAAGGGCGTGTGTTCAGTTAGGATAGTAACGGGGCTGAGACTGACAATATAACATTGCCGTCCTTCAGTCATCCATCCAGTAACAACTGGAAGGGTGTGTGTTCAGTTAGGATAGTAACAGGGCTGAGGCTGACAATATAACATTCCCGTCCTTCAGTCATCCATCCAGTAACAACTGGAAGGGTGTGTGTTCAGTTAGGATAGTAACAGAGATGAGGCTGACAATATAACATTACCGTCCTTCAACCGTCCATCCAGTAACAACTGGAGGGGTGTGTGTTCAGTTGGGATAGTAACGGGGCTGAGGCTGACAATATAACATTACCGTCCTTCAACCGTCCATCCACTAACAACTGGAAGGGTGTCTGTTCAGTTAGGATAGTAAGAGGGCTGAGGCTGACAATATAACATTACCGTCCTTCAACCGTCCATCCAGTAACAACTGGAAGGGTGTGTGTTCAGTTAGGATAGTAACAGGGCTGAGGCTGACAATATAACATTACCGTCCTTCAGTCATCCATCCAGTAACAACTGGAAGGGTGTGTGTTCAGTTAGGATAGTAAGAGGGCTGAGGCTGACAATATAACATTACCGTCCTTCAACCGTCCATCCAGTAACAACTGGAAGGGTGTGTGTTCAGTTAGGATAGTAACAGGGCTGAGGCTGACAATATAACATTACCGTCCTTCAACCGTCCATCCACTAACAACTGGAAGGGTGTGTATTCAGTTAGGATAGTAACAGGGCTGAGGCTGACAATATAACATTACCGTCCTTCAACCGTCCATCCAGTAACAACTGGAAGGGTGTGTGTTCAGTTAGGATAGTAACAGGGCTGAGGCTGACAATATAACATTACCGTCCTTCAACCATCCATCCAGTAACAACTGGAAGGGTGTGTGTTCAGTTAGGATAGTAACGGGGCTGAGGCTGACAATATAACTTTACCGTCCTTCAACCGTCCATCCAGTAACAACTGGAAGGGTATGTGTTCAGTTAAGATAGTAACGGGGCTGAGGCTGACAATATAAGTAACATTTTGAATCACCCAGAAGACGGCCAGCAAATCTTTTTCACACATTGTAAAGGCCCTTTCTACTGACGTTAACAAGTGAGATGCGTATTCCACTCGGCAGAATCGGCCATGTTTCTTCTGAAGGAATACCGCTGATAAGGTGGTATCTGTGGTAGCGACATCGAGGGCAAAGGGTAGGGGTGGGTCCGGCACCTGTAACACCGGATCTATGTCCAACCACTGGTGGAATGTTGACGGACTATCATCTAATCCCTGGGGGAGACACATCCAGGTGTACAGTTGTCCGGGAATGTAAACACAAATTTATATTGACACCCTCGTGCCAGCGAGAGTCTGGATAAAACTCCATCTGCCATTTCTCCGCCCTAGTCTCCAACCGATCCATATCCTGCTGTATCCTGAGACAATCCTCATCATTATCCGCAACTCCACCAAGCTTTGTGTTTTCCACAAACTTACTCATCAGACCAGCTACATTTTCCTCCAAATCGTTTAGAAATACTACAAACAGCAAAGGTCCCAGCACTGATCCCTGCGGAACACCACTATTCACAGCCCTCCATTCAGAAAAGCGCCCTTCCACTGATACCCTCTGTCTTCTATGACCGAGCCAGTTCTGTATCCATCTTGCCAGCTCACCTCTGATCCCGTGTGACTTCACCTTTTGCACCAGTCTGCCATGAGGGACCTTGTCAAAGGCTTTACAGAAGTCCATATGGACAACATCCACTGCCCTTCCTTTATCAATCATCTTCGTCACTTCCTCAAACAACTCGATCAAGTTAGTGAGACACGACTTCCCCTTCACAAAACCATGCTGCCTCTCGCTACTAATAAGTTTATTTGTTTCCAAATGGAAGTAAATCCTGCCCCGAAGAATCCTCTCTAATAATTTCCCGACCACTGAATAAAGGCTCACCGGCCTGTAATTTCCTGGATTATCCTTGCTATCCTTCTTAAACAAAGGAACAACATTTGCTATTCTCCAGTCCTCTGGGACATCACCTAGAGCCAATGAGGATGCAAAGATTTCTGTCAAGGCCCCAGCAATTTCTTCCCTCAGTATTCTGCGTTAGTTCCCATCAGGCCCTGGGGACTTATTTACCTGAATGCTTTGCAAGACGCCCGACACCTCCTCCTCTGTTCCCACGAACTTCAGAACTCTGTGGAGAACCAGAATATAGCTCCTCGGAGAGAATCACTACCCTGTCTTTACATGGCTCATGATTCACCCCCAAGGAATTCAAACTCCACCATTCATCGCCAACCAACCAGGATATTTCCAGAATATTTCCTGGATGCCTTCCACCCGGACAGGCTGCCGGCGCTTGCCTGCTAAGATTCCGGTTGCCATTGGATAACTTCACTTTCCCACCACGGATTCCCCATTCTCCACCATTGTCCCCATCTGAGATGCCCCATCACATATTCCGCTTGGTCACCATCCTGCAATAAAAACCTGTTCATTAACATCTTTATCCAACAACACATCCAATTATGCAAACACAACGCAACTATTCACCCTTGTGGATTCCCTTAGTGACTGTCTTGTGGGTTCCCTCGACTTTGCTAGGGATCCTACACAGTGTTTCCCCAGTGTCTGCAGCATGGTTGATGGAAGGCTGCTGACTTTCACTGGGGAGACTGCAGATTGCCTTGCAGGACGTCCTCGAGCAGCTCTGGGCTTTGAGGGCTCGGATTCAGACTGCACCACCTCGATATGGGCAGCAGCAGCCTGGGCTGGCTGATGAGTAACAGCAAGGACATTGGTGGAGTGACAGTGAAGGGAGAACAAATACTGTCATCCTGAGAGAGGACAACAGGTTCATGCTCCACGGAGACTTTGTCACTCCCACAGGGTGACACCTCAGGAATCCTAGTAATCTACTGGATCACAGATTGCTGGACTGCTGTGAGATCCTGCAAAATCCTTTGAACACTGAGATCCACAGCCATGATGACAGCAGTCTGATCCCACATGGCAGCAAGCAATCTGAGTCTGAGTTTGCACTGCAGCACTGAGACGTTGGGTGTCTGCCATCTGTGCTGCAGTGGAAGCTGAGACAATGGTCACCAACAATTGTATCACAGCTGGGAGTCTGTAGGCAGTCACAGACTGTCCTGTAATGATGCTGGGAGTCTGAGGCAGTCGCAGACTGTCCTGTAATGGTGCTGGCAGTCTGACGCAAGTCATAGGCTGTCCTGTAATACTGCTCGCCGTCTGAGGCACAGACTGTCCTGTAACTGTGCTGGGAGTCTGAGGCAGTCACAAACTGTCATTTAATGGTGCTGGGAGACTGAGGCAGTCACAGGCTTCCAGCTCTGTGCAATGTCCTGTGCCATGTTGGAGCCGGACTCCTCCATGTTCCTTGACAGTGATAACAGACTGTCGGACAGGCCTGTCAATGGACAAAGTATCTCAGTGTACATGTCCATCAGCATTCTCCTGTATGCTGTTCCAGCAATGTTCACATCTGAGTCCTGTGCATTATAACTCGTTTGTGACCTCGCCCTCCGGTGATCTGACACATGAACTATCCTTTCCCCCTGGCCTGGCTGCAGCTCACTCATGCTCGGTGACTAACCACGTGCAGATTCCGACTCTATACCAGCCTCTAAGATACACACAGCGAAAGAATTTGATCTGGTGACTGTGAGTTTCAGACCAAGTGATGGGGCTTCACCATCAGTGCTGTGCTGCTCCTCTCTCTCTGTCACCTGGAGCTGCTGTGACTGGGAAGCTGGCAGTTCTGGGTTATCATTGGAAAGTATAAAATCAGAAGGGGAGGGTTGTGGTGAGGGATTGGGAATGGGATGGAAAGCAGGAGGTCCATGGTCCCACCATCTGCAGCTTGTACTTCTTCCCAGACAGTCGGATGAGGGGGAGGTGGGAGTTAAGAAGGAACATAAGGCAGCAACATAACATCATTCTGAATGCTCTCGGTGATGCCGGATGCCACGGGCTCTGCCAAAGCCGGTCCTATGATGTGGAGAATCGTCTCCTCCCTCAGGCTCAGGGGATGAAGGTATGCCTGGTCCCCACCGGATCACTGCTGCTCCCTGTGTTTATGAGCCACCTTGTCCTGTAAGAGAGAGGGCAGAAGGTCACTGATTGTGTTGCACTGTGTTTGGGTGATGTGCCTGCCACAGGGGAATAGCTGCAGGCATGTGGAGGCAGGGAGAGGTGGATGTGAGGCTGGTATCAGTGGAAGGTGTGTGAGGGTGAGATGGAGTATGTGAATGTTAGGTGTGGGTCCTGAGTGTTACGGACAGCTGATGGGTGAGTGATGGGGGTGTGGTTCATTGAGCAGTGTGAGAGGTTACTGGTGTTGAGGGCAGGAGATGTCATGTGGAGATGAATTCACTGACATTGACCACCCGTGTGAGTTCATTTAACTTCTTCTGGCTCTTCTGCCAGGTCCTCGGGGCCAGACTTCTTGCACTGACCTCCCTGGCCACCTGCTCCTATTAACTTCGAAGTGCATTTCTTGAGGGTCTGCACCCCACCCCATGGGAACATGGCCTGTCTGCTCATGTCACCCTCCATGGCTAAGGCCTCCAGCACCACATCCGTGAACCGCAGAACCCTCTCTCTGTCCTAGTACTCCATTTACCTTGTCTCTAATTGCGGCATTTCACAGTCAGCAGCAGCCTCCTGTGATTCAGTGCAACCTCCCTTTAAGAGGAACAGACTGTCTTTAAGAGCTGAATCCTGGATGAAACACGAGCCAGCCTCACACAACCTTAGGCCCCAGCAGACAGACAGCACCGCGTGTCACCCTAGGCGGTACATAGAATTCGTGGAAATGAGAAGGCAGCAGGAAGTTTGTGTGTCACCTGCCTCAACATGAATAGGCAAGGGCAGATCACGAATTACAATCCCTACACCCGAAAAACGAAGCAAACCCGATTTTCTCGCTATATCTATCTTCCTTTCCCACTTACGCATGTCCTCACTCGCTCTTTACACTCTCTGTCTGTTTCTCATAGAATCAGAGACTGATGCAGTACAAAATGAGGCTATTCGGCCCATTGTTTCAGTGCTGTCTCTTGGAATGAGCTACTTAATGAATTCCACCACCAACACCCACCCCCCTCAACTTTCCGCAGTCTCCTTTTTTCCTATTCAAGTATTGGCTAAATTCCCTTTTGAAAGATATTATTGAATCTGCTTCCACCATGTTTTCAGGC
The DNA here is from genome assembly GCF_036365525.1 of Heterodontus francisci. NCBI lineage: Eukaryota > Metazoa > Chordata > Chondrichthyes > Heterodontiformes > Heterodontidae > Heterodontus > Heterodontus francisci. The sequence goes on along the minus strand of NW_027140700.1, from coordinate 452,954 downwards.
AGTGAATCCCACATCCCAACAACTCGCTGTGTAAGAAAATTCTCCTCATTTCACCTCTGGTTCTTTGCCAATTACCTTCAATCTGTGTCTTCTTAATACTGAACTTCCTGACACTGGAAACAGTTTCACATTAATTACTCTATCAAAACCCTTAATGATTTTGAATTATATATTAAATCACCCCTTACCCTTCATTGCTCCAAAGAGAACAATCCCAGCTTTTCCAATCTCTCCACATAACTGAATTCCCAGATCCCTGGTACCATTCTAGTAAATCACCTCTGTATCTTCACTAAGTCCTCGACATCCTTATCAAAGTGTGGTGACCAGAATTGGACATAATTCTCCAGCTGGGACCTAACCAATGATGTACAAACATCAGCATTTCCTCATGAGTTTTATTACTCTGTGCCTCTCTCTCTGACACCAAGGACACTACATGTTACCATCAAAGATCTGTGTGTGCGCCGCAGGTCTCTCTAATCCTGCACCCGCTTTATAATGGTACCATTTATTTTATATTGTTTCTCCTCATACTTCCTACCCATGTCTCACTTCACACTTCACTGTGTTAAATTACATCTGCCATGTTCCTGTCCAATTCACCAGTCAGTCTCTGTCCTCCTGAAGTTTGTTACTATCCTTCTCACTGTTTATTAACATTTCTGAGTTTCCACCCATCACAAAACCTTGACATTATCCCCTCTGTACACAAGCCCATTGTATTAACATACTGCAACTGTGATCCCAACAGTGACCATCGGGATAATAAAAGCAAAATACTGAGGATGATGGAAATCTGAAATAAGTACAAGGAATGCTGGAAATACACAGTAGGTCTGGGAGCATCTGTGGAGAGAGAAGTAGAGTTAATATTTCAGGTCAGTGACCCTTCTTCAGAACAGGGGAACGCCATTGTGTACTTCCCTCCAGACTGAACAATAAATATTCTCCACTACTCTCTGCTTTCTGCTTCGCATCTCGATCAGATCTGATTTTACATTTCCCTGCTCTAAGTTGAACCATCCCAGCTACATAACTGTAATCCCTCATCCCTGGAAAAATTCCAGTAAAACTCTTTTATCCCCTCTCAAATGGGCTCATGTCCTTCCTAAAATGTGGTTCCCTGTATTGGACACAATGCTCCAGGTGGAGCCGATCTAGTCTTTTCTATCGGTGTAACATAACATCCTGACTATTCGACTCTGTGTCTCTATTAATAAAACCTAGGAATCTATTTTCTTTGTTAACTGTTTGTTAACCTGTCCAGCTCACTTCAAAGATTGCACACAAACACCCCAGGTCTCTCTGTTATTCTCACCACCTTTAAAGTTGTGTTATCTCTCCTCATTCATCCACCTGCAGTTCGCTATCACCTTCTCAAAGGCTATTAGGGGTGGGTGATAACTGCTGGCCCAGCCAGCGACACCCACAACCCATGAATAAATAATATTATAAAATCTTTCCACAATGTATCACTTCACACATCTGCCAGGCCAATTAAATATTAGGAAAACTAAAGCCAGTGTTTTCAAACCCCACATCAAACATTTCTTAGCTACAGACTCCATCCCTCTCCTTGACAACTGTCTGAGACTAAAGCAAAGTGTTTACAACCTGGTGTCATAGTTGCTCCTGCGATGAGCTTCCTACCAAATATTCACGCTATCAATAAAACTGCCTATTTCCACCCCCTTAACATTGGACGACTTCATCCCTGTCTCAGCTCCTCTGCTGATGAAACACTCCCCCTTGCCTGTGTTACCTGTAGACTTGACTATTCCATCACACTCCTGGCTGGTCTCCCACATTCTACTCTCTGTAAACCTGAGGTGATGAAAAACACTGCTGCCCATGTCCTAACTCACACCAAGTCCTGTTCAACCATCACCCCCTGAACTCACTGACCGACATTGGATCCTGGTCAGCAACACATCAACATAAAAACTCTCAGCCTTCTTTTCAAATGCTTCAACAGAGTTGCTTGCTAGGCCTTTACAGAGGGCAGTTAAGAGTCAATAACATTGCTGTGAGTCTAGAGTCATATGTGGGCTAGACCAGGAAAGGACGGCAGATTCGTTTCCCTAAAGGACATTAGTGAATCAGATGGTGTTTAACAAAAAACGATGATAGTTTCATGGCTCCATGACTGAGACTAGCTTTCTATTCCAGATTTTAACACACTCCTGGCTTGTCTCACACATTCTACTCTCTGTAAACTTGAGGTCATCCAAACTCTGCTGCTCTTGTGTAAACTCACACCAAGTCCCGTTCCCCGATCACTGACATACATCTGCTGCCAGTTAAGCAATGTCTTGATTTTAAAATACTCAACCGTGTTTGCAACTCCCTCGATGTCCTCACACCTCCTTATCTATGTAATATTCGCCAGCCCCACAACCCTCCAAGACATCTGCACTCCTCCAATCCTGGTCTCTTGTGTATGCTTGATTTTCATCATTGCTCCACTGCCAGCCAGGTCTTCAGCTGCCTAGACCCAAAGCTCTGGAATTCCCTAACTACACCTCTTTTATTTTATTCGTGTGTGGGATATGTGCATCGCTGGCAAGGCCAGCATTTGTTCCCATCCCTAATTGCCCTTGACAAATGAGTGACTTGCTGGGACATTTCACCAGGCAGTTAAGGGTTAACCACATTGTTGAGGGTCTGGAGTCACATGGAGGCCAGATCACGTAAGGACAGCAGATTTCCTTCCCGACAGGACATTAGTAAATCAGATCGGTTTTTACAACAATCGATGATAGATTCATGGCACCATGACTGAGACTAAATTTCATTTCCAGATTTTTATTAATGAATTGAAATTATTAATTGATTGAATGTTAATTCCCACCAACTGCCATGTGGGAATTGAACCCATGGCATTAGCCTGAACCTCTGGTTTTCTATAATAAAAGCAAAATACTGCGGATGCTGGAAATCTGAAACAAAAACAAGAAATGCTGGATTCACTCAGCAGGTCTGGCAGCATCTGTGGAAAGAGAAGCAGAGTTAACGTTTCGGGTCAGTGACCCTTCTTCGGAACTGGTTTTCTAGTTCAGTGACATTACCGCTATACCACTGTCACTGCCTCTATGCCTCACTTTCCTCCCTTAAGACACGACTTAATACCTCCTGCTTTGACCAAGAAATGTAAGTTGTTGTTGGGCTTTGCCAGATATGATTTGTCATTACCATATCCCTGCTGCCGTCCCGTGTATTTATTGTCCCGTGTTTTTTTCCAAGCAACAAATGTTTTTGTCCTGGGCTGTGAAGTCTAGAAATTTCCCACCAGTGACGTTAGACTGACTGGTCAGTAATTACACCGTTTGTTCCATCTCTCCTTTTTTAAACCGAGTGTAACATTTACAATCCTCCCATCTCTGGCATCAAGCCCATATCCAAGGAGGATTGGAACATTCTGTCACTACCTCTGCTATTTTCAACATTCCTTCCCTCAGCATCCCCCACACATCCCATTCAGACAGGGTAAATGGTCTACTTTATTGTGGCACAAGAAGAGTTGGATTGAAAGGGGTTAACTGAACCTGTTTGTTCAGTGATTGTAATTAATGTCAGTCATCATGGACCCTAATTGTGTCGTTGGAGGGTTTCCCTCTTCTATTAATACAGGACTCCTTTCAGTGTGTTATCCCATAGTGTCGACAACAGCATCATTCCGGCGCTATCAAGGATCAGCAGCCCCAGCGAGAGAGAGGATAGACCAGAATCTGAGAACAATAGATTGGAATGTTACAACAATGGGTCAGAGTCTGAGAACAATAGATTGGAATGTAACAACAATGGGTCAGAATCTGAGAACAATAGATTGGAATGTGACAACAGTGGGTCAGAATCTGAGAACAATAGATTGGAATGTTACAACAATGGGTCAGAATCTGAGAACAATAGATTGGAATGTTACAACAATGGGTCAGAACATGAGAAAAATAGCTTGGGATGTTACTACAATGGGAAGCAGGAGTTTCTCCTATTGGCTTGGCCTAGTTACTGCAGATTATTTTTGGATAACATTAGATGATCGGATCTATTATGCGCTGAAGATGATTCAAACGATTTATTATCCTATCCTCGCTATTATTGGTGTCCCTGGTGAGTCTCTGTATCCAACGTTTAGAATTATAAACATATTTTACAGATTTAATGTTCTTGTCATGTCAATCTTGGGAAGTCTGAAGCCATTGACTTCAGTCACTGCCACAAACTCCATTCTCTATCCACTGTCTGCATTCCTCTCGCTGCCCAATGTCTGGGGCTGAAACAGACTGTTTGCGACCTCTGCATCCAGTTGACACTGAGCTGAGTTCATCTCCATATTCTCTCCATCACCAACCCTGCCTATCACCACCTCTGTAAATTGTCCCGTCTCCACCTCTGCCTCAGCCCATCTACCGCATAAACCCTCATCTGTGCCTTTGTTAAATCCACACTTGACTATTACAATTCTATCCTGGTCACCTTCCAATTCTATCCTGGTCACCCTCCCAGTTATTAACCTCCATAAACCACAGCCCATCCAGAAATCTGCTGCCTGTGTTCTAACTCACACCAAATCCCGATCACCCATCACCCCTGTGCTCACTGATCTACATTGTCTCCCGGTCTGGCAACACCTTAATTTTAATATTCTCATTCTTGTCTTTGAATCTCTCCATGGCCTCACCACTCCAATTAGCCCTATACCCCTCTCGATTTCACATATTCTTGTAAATCTTATGCCTTTGAAACTTTTTTCAATTCCCTTTTGAAAGTGAGTTTCTTTCCCCTCCCTAGCACCTCCGGCTGTGATTTTTACACTAAGGTGCCACTGGTGCCAATGTAACAAAAACCTGGATCTATAAAAACGATGTGAATGGAACCGCCAACCACTTCTAGTGTGGCCAGCACAGTCCCCCATTCTGTGTAGGGATCTAGCCTGGGTGCACTGTGCATTTGCTGTTAGTCTGAGGAGGGGTTTGGAGTAACGTCAATGTCCCTTTCTAGCAGCTAATATGTACATCTCTGAAACTTGGTCCGTGCGTGTCCACTGATCGCGTGTGTTAGTCACTCACAACTAAGCATACATTCAGCAACACCAGGTATCCCCTCTAGTATTTTTAAAAGGACCAGGCTTCCTGGTCCTGAATATTGAGGGATATTTGACATTCAAGAAGAATAGGAAGCTAGGTAAATGTGGAGGGGTGGCACTGTTAATCAAGGATAGTGTTGGGGCATTAGTTCGAGATGACCTTGGTTCAGGAGATCAAAATGTAGAATCGATTTGGGTGGAGGTGAGGAATACCAGGAGAAAGAAGTCCCTAGCAGGAGTGGACTACAGACCTCCTAACAGTAATCACAATGTCGGACATCGTATACAAGAAGAAATATTGTTTACTTGTGATAGACGTACGGCAATAATCATGGGTGATCTTAATCTACATATAAACTGGAAAAATCAGATTGGGAACAGTAGCCCGGATGAAGAGTTCATAGAATGCTTTCGAGGTAGTTTCTTGGAACAGCACGTTCTGGAAACAACCAGAGATAAGGTTATATTAGACTTCGTATAATGTAATGTGACAGGATAAATTAATGACCTCAGAGTAAAGGCACCTCTAGGTAGCAGCGAGCACATTATGACTGAATTTTACATCCAGTTTGAAAGAGAGAAGAGTGGATCTAAGATCAGTATTTTAAACGTGAATAAGGGCAACTATTTGGGCATGAAAGTTGAGCTCGCTGAAGTGAACTGGGTTACTTGTCTTGGAGATAGATCAATAGAGAAGCAGTGGCAGACATTTAAGGGGATATTTCAGGAATACTCCATAATAAGTATATTCCTACGATAAGGTGGAGGACCCACCAGCGGTTTAGTAAGAAATTACGGAAAACATCACTCTTAAGGAAAAGGCAGATAATTGTGCAAAGATGAGTGGCAGTTCAGATGATTGGTCAGAATATAAAGAACAGCAGACAATGGCTAACGGGTTAATCAGGAGAAAGACATTCGAGTATAATAGGAAGCTAGCTGGAAATGTAAAAATGGATTGCAAGAGTTTCTCCGCGTATTTAAAAAGGAGAAGAGTAAGTAAAAAGAGCGTTGGTCCTCTGGACAGTGAGAATGTGGAGTTAATAGTAGATAAAAAGGAAACAGCGGATGCAATGAACAAATATTTTGTTTCTGTCTTCACTATAGAGGATACAAGAAACATTCCAGTAGTAGCTGTAAATCAGGAGGTGGAAGGAAGAGAGTAACTTGGTGAAAATACAATTGCCAGGGAAGCTTTACTGAGCAAACTTATGGAGTTGCGCGCTGAAAAGTCCCCGGGTCCTGATGGGCTTCATCCTAGAGTCTTAAAAGAGGTGGCTAATGAGGTAGTAGTCGTGTTGTTGTTAATTTTTCAAAGTTCACTAATTTTGGAAAGGTTCGATCAGACTGGAAAGTAATAAATATAACCCCTCTATTCAAGAAGAGGGGGATGCAGAAAGTAGGTAACTATAGGCCAGTTAGCTTGACATCTGTCCTGGGGAAGATGTTTGAATCGATCATTAAGGAGGCTTTCGCTGGGCACTTAGAAAAACTCAAGGTAATCGCGAATAGAAAACATTGTTTTGTGAAAGGGAAGTCATCTTTAACCAATTTATTGGAGTTCTTTGAAGGAGTAACATGCGATATGGGTAAAGGGGAGCCCTTTGACATACTGCGCTTGGATTTCCAGAATGCATTAGACAAGGTGCCACATAAAAGGTTATTGTGCAAAGTAGGAGCTCATGGTGTAGTGGGTAACATATTAGCTTGGATCAAAGTTTTATTGGCCGGTTGCTGAAAAGAGGGAGTATGCATGAATGGGTCCTTTTCAGATTGGCAGGATGTGACAAGTTGAGTCCATCATGGGTCTGTGCTGGGGCCTCAACATTTTACAATTTATATGAAAGACTTAGATGAGGGAAGCGATGGCATGTTAGCTAAATTTGCAGATGACTCAAAGATAGGTAGGAAAGTATGTTGTGAAGAGTACATAAGGAGGTTGTAGTCCAATATAGATAGGTTGAGTGAGTGGGGAAAAAAAATCTGACAGATGGAGTATAATGTGGGAAAATGTGAAGTTGTTCACTTTGGCAGGAGGACTGCAAAATTCCGAGGTGCTGAGGGATCTAGGTTCTGTAGTGCATGAGTCACAAACAGTTAGTAGGTAGGTACAGCAAGTAACAGAGAAGGCTAATGGAATGCTCTCCTTTATTACAAGAGGAATTGAAAATAAAAGTCAGCATGTGATGCTTCAGTTATACAGGGCATTGGTGAGACCACATCTCGAATACTGTCTGTAGTTTTGGTCTCCTTATTTAATGGAGGACGTGAATGCTTTGGAGGCGGTTCAGATGTGGTTTACCAGATTGATACTAGGAATGAGCAGGTTGTGTTCTGAGTAAAGGATGGACGGACTGTCTTGTTTTCACTGGAATTTAGAATAGTGAGGGGAGATTTGACTGAAGTTTATAAGAACCTGAAAGGCCTTGACATGGTGAATGAGGAAAGGATGTTTCCTCTTGTGGGTGAGTCCAGTACTAGGGGGCAGTGTTTCGAAATTAGGGGTCGCCGCTTTAGGACAGAGAGGAGGAGAACATTTTTCTCCAGAGGGTTGTGTGACTTTGGAATTCTCTGCCACAGAAGGTGGTGGAGACGGGGTCATTGAATATTTTTAAGGTGGAGATAGATAGATTCTTATCAGGCCAGGGAATGAAAGGTTATCAAGGTTAGATGGGAGTGTGGAATTCGAAACACAAACCAATCAGCTATGATCTGATTGAATGGCGGTGCAGACTCGAGGGGCCGAATGGCCTACGTCTGCTCCTAGTTCATATGCGTGTATTTTTTACTCAGCTTACATGTGAGGTGCTTTTGACTTACTTCTCTTATTGTAAAGTTAGTGGAGGTGCTGTGGATGGCTTTCTGGAGGTTGCGTTGTGAGCTTCTGCAGACATTCATGGAGGACAGAGGATTTGCTAACCGAACTCTGGACGAGTTATGGGGACTGTAGTTACATGACCTACAAATGGAGCAGAGGCTAGAGAGGGGAAACTCTGTAAAGTGGGAGGAGGAGGGGGCTCTGCCATACCACCCCAGGTTCTCCAAGAGCAAACAGAGCAGTGGTCCTAATATCGAGCCCTGGGGAACACCACTGTATACTCACATGGAGTCTGACCAACAACCTTTCACCATTTCTCTCTGTTTACTTTTCATTAGCCAATGTTATATCCACAATATCACTGTCCCTTTAATCCATAGGGTTCAGTTTTCCTAACCTGTCTATTGAATGACATTTGATCAACCACCTTTTGAACATCCATATATATAACTTCAATCACACCACCCTCATCAGCCCTCTCCATTGTTTTATCAAAGAACTCCATCAAGTTTACCTCACCACCACCTCTCTCCACTTCTCCACTGTTGTTAAATTATCAGACTGCTTATGCAACATCCAGTACTGGATGAGCAGAAATTTCCTCCAATAAAATATTGGGAAGACTGAAACCATTGGGCTGGACTCTGTTGGGCTCCTGATGTAGGTCTCCATGGAGCCACACATCAGGATTGCTGGGCCTGATCTTTCCAGCTGTGCAGAGGCTCATGGCTCCCCGCCCCCTCCCCCCAACCGCTCAGCAGCGGTACCCTCCTTTAAATATTTCAATAAACGTAATGTATACATTTCAGTCCAATTCCCTGTGATCTTACTGACAGCCCGGGATCTTCCATGCATCGGCTGACACTCACACATCTTCATAATAAAAGCATAATACTGCAGATGCTGGAAATCTGAAATAAAATCCAGAAATGCTGGAACCACTCAGCAGGTCTGGCAGCATCTGTGGAAAGAGAGGTAGAGTTAACGTTTCGGGTCAGTGACCCTTCTTCTCACACACCATCGCTTTCCCGTCCAGAGAAAGCCAACGCCACAGAGGTGGGGAAGGGGGGAAAGTAGGATTTTTAGAGTACTGATGGGGTGGGGGGTGGTGGCTGGTGCTTGTGGTGGGCGTGGTCAACTCTGCATTAATAGTGTAGGGGAAGAAGGGGCAAACTCTACACTTTGGACAGTTGTTGGGTTGCGAGGGTACTCGGCAGTTTAAGTCTTTGGCGGGGCTGGTGGGAAGGCAACTAGACAATGTAAGTTTTTGGGGGGAAATGGGCAACATTTTATTTGCAGTGTACTGGCGGGGGTGTGTGTACGGGGTTAAACTTTGCACTTTTTGTGGCAGGTCTGGTTGCCCTTTAAAAATGGCACCAGTGTCTGTACAGAGACAGCTGACAGCACTACTGTTGTCGCTGAGGCCGTCCCTGTTACGTGATTGGGGGTGGAGTGGGCGGCCCGTTCACTGTATTAAAATGAGACGTCGCCTGCTACATCACAGTGGCACAGCAGACACAGACTGCACATATGGGCCACCAATGTTTCGCACTCCGCTGGGGAGAATAAAATTCAGCCCCTTGTTTTTGCTTCCCGCAACAATCTCCCTTCCCTAGCTAGCAATTCCTTCCTTCTTCCTAGTAACTGTCTGAGATTACTATCGTCTGTTCACAACCTTGGTGTCACATTGGACCACAAAATAGGCTTCTAACCTCACACTGGTGCCATCACCACAATCGCCTATTTCCATCTCTGTAACATCACCTGACTAAATCCCTGCCTCAGCTCATCTGCTGCTGAAACCCTCATTCAAGAAAAGAGGCGCTGCTGGATCTGCTACTTGGGAATGAGGTGGGCCAAGTGGATCAAATACCAGTAGGGAAGCACTTAAAGGACAGTGGTCATTACATCATAAGGTTTAGGCTGACTACATAAAAGGACAAAGGGTAAGAATAATTAACTGAGGGAAGGCCAACTTCCGCGGGGTAAGAATGCAGCTGGGGAAAATAAATTGGAGTCAACGATTGGCAGGAAAACAATAGCTGAACAACGGGCTACCTTCAAAGAGGAGATAGTTTGGGCTCAGTCAAGGTATATTCCTTTGAAGGGGAAAGGTAGTGTATACAAATCCAGAGCTCCCTGAATTACAAAAGAGGTGAGTGACGCAGAGATTAAGATGAAGAAGAAAAAGTGTGCTAATGACAGTCGCCAGGTAGACAATCCTACTGAGAACCAGGCAGAGCGGAAGCATAAAAGCAAGTAAGAGAAGTAAAATAGAATATGAGAAGAGTCTGGCGGCTAGAATTAAATGGAGTTCCTAAGTTTTCTATAGACGTATAAACAGGTAGCAAAAGGAGGAGTTGCACCAATTAGGGGCCACACAGAGGATTTGCACATGCATGCAGAGGGCATAGTTGAAGTATTAAATGAATACGTTGCATCTGTCTTTACCAAGTGTAACAAAAGTGATTCTTTTTTGGTAAAAAAAAAATATTTCTAGGCATTTATGGTTCAGCTGAATAAATGTTGGACCGTTTTTTTAAAATTAAAAATTGAACCACCAAGAGGTCACTGAGAGGGAGCTGGACTGGCAACAGAGTTACTGGTTATCACAAGGCTCGGGTTGGAGATGGATCCGAAACCCTGGTAGCGGACAGAAAAGTGATAAGTTCTCCTTTGATTAGACAAGCCCCGTTGTCGCAGAGAACACCTGGGATGGACAGAAAAACTGACAAGCTTTCTGGTTGTCGGTCAGGGTGTGTGGTTTTACCTTCTGGAAAGAGATAACGTCAAGTCTGAAGAAAAAGTCAAGAAAGCAGAGAAGACCACAACCCAGCTCATTTTCCAGAAGTTCCAGAACAGACCTTGTGAAGTCCACGGAGTTGAGTCATCTTGTTTCCTGTTTGAAGAAAGCCTGCTAAAAATAATTCTCAATGCCGCCTGAAGAGAACTGTTGTCTGGTAACCTGGATGTGTGTGCTCAGAAGTTAGACTGCATGCTGGTTTGGAACAACATAACTCATCTGCTGCTTCCTTCAAAATGGGCAACTAGTTAACCCAAATGCTTTTTGTTTGTAACAGAGCTCTGATCGAAAAATCTTTTTTTTTAGATCTTGTTTTCGGTTAACCAGTGTATATGTCTGTGTTTGAGTTTTAAGGGACTAAGGTAAAAAAAAGTAACTTTAAAATTTGGTTCTGGTGAAAAGGGACTTTGAAGTTTGGTTAAGGTGGGAAGGGGAAGTTAAAAATTAATTGTTGGATTTTAAAAAATTTGATCTGTGATATTGTTTTACTTCATTTCTAGTTGAGACTTTTTTATTCGATCCTGGGATGTAGGCATCACTGGCCAGGCCAGCATTTATTACCCATCTCTCCATAACCCTTGAGAAGGTGGTGGTGAACTGCCTTCTTGAATCGCTGCAGTCCATGGGAGGTAGGTTCACTCACAATTGTGTTAGGAATGGACATCCAGGATTTTGACCCAGCGACAGTGACGGAATGGCGATATAGTTCCAAGTCAGAATGGTGTATGACTTGGAGGGGAACTTGCAGGTGGTGATGTTCCCATGCATTTGCTCCCCTTGTCCTAGATGGTAGAGGTCACGGGTTTGGAAGGTGCTGTCTAAGGTGCCTTGGTGCATTGCTGCAGTGCATCTTGTATACGGTACACACTGCTGCCACTGTGCGTCAGTGGTGAAGGGGGAGCATGTTTGTGGATGGTGTGCCAATCAAATAGGCTGCTTTGTCCTGGATGATGTCGAGCTTCTTGAGTGTTGTTGAAGCTGCAGCCATCCAGGCGAGTGCAGAGTATTCCATCACTCTCTTGACTTGCGCCTTATAGATGGTGGACAGGCTTTGGGGAGTCAGGAGGTGAGTTACTCGCTGCAGGATTCCTGGTCTTACACCTGCTTCATTTATGATAAACTGTTAATTGTTTAGTTCAGTAAAGTGTGTTCTATTCTGATGAGAATAGTGTATCTGATGGACTGTTTCAGCAAGTGGGAAAATGAGAAAAAAATGCTGTGACCTGTGGAGAAGCTGGACTGAATGAACAGTGCACACCTCTCGCCTCGGGTCATAACACAAGGAAGAAGGTACAACACAGGCAATGGCGAAAGAACAGGTAATTAAAAAACAAGAAGGGTTTAAAATTGATAAAGTGGACATATTAGATAGGCTGTCTAGAGGTAAAGTGAATAAAGCACCAGGGCCAATGAGGTGCATCCAAGGATTATGAGGGAAGTGAGGGTGGAAATCGCAGAGGCACTGGCCATAAATTCTCAATCTTCCTTAGACTAGGGGTGATGCCGGAGGACTGGAGAATTGCAACTATTACATCCTTGTTCAAAAATGGGTGTAAAGATAATCCCAAGAACTCCAGGCCAGTCAATTTAACTGCAGTGGTGGGGAAACTTCTAGTAATAATAATTCGGGACAAATTAATAGTCACATGGACAAATTCGGGTTAAGTAAGGAAAACAGCATGGATTCCTGAAGCGCAAATACTATTTAACTAACAGCCTGGACATTTTGAGAAGGTAACAGAGAGGGTTGATGAGGGCAATGCGATTGATGTGGTGTATTGTATTTACAAAAGGCATTTGATACTGTGCCACATAACAGACTTGTGAGAAAACTTATAGTTCATGAATGAAAAGGGACGGTAACAACATGGATACGGCTTTGGCTGAGTGGCAGGAAAGAAAGAATTGTAGTTTGTGAATGTTTCTTGGGGGCTGGAGGAAAGGCTGGAGGTCCCCAGGGATCAGTGTTGGCACCCTTGATTTTCCTGATATATATTACAAGAGCGACGTCTCAATTCATTCCATCTTCGCTGCCTCCGGAGAATCCTTGGCATCAGGTGGCAGGACCATATCTCCAACGTGGAAGTCCTCGAGGCGCCCAATATCCCCAGCATATACACCCTACTGAGTCAGCAGCGCTTGAAATGGCTTGGCCATGTGAGCCACATGGAAGATGGTAGGATCCCCAATGACGCCTTGTACAGCGAGCTTGTCACTGGTATCAGACCCACCGGCCATCAGTGTCGCTGCTTTAAAGACATCTGCAAACGCGAAATGAAGTCCTGTGACATTGACCACAAGTTGTGGGAGTCAATTGCCAGTGATCTCTAGTGCTAGCAGATAGCCATAATGGCGGGTCTGAAGAATGGCAAGTCGAAGAGACTTAACAGTTGACAGGAAAAAAGACAAAAGTACAAGGAGAGAGCCAACCGTGAAATAGCCTCGACAACCAATTTTATCTGCAGCGCCTGTGGAAGAGCCAATTCACTCTAGAATTGGCCTTTATAGCCACTCCAGGTGCGGCTCCACAAACCACTGACCACCTCCAGGCGCTTATACATTTTCTCTCGAGACAAGGAGGCCAAAGAAGGTAACTGACCAAGACCATGGTGTTCAGGGCACAAATTCAGAGTTTGCAGATGATACGAAACGTGGAAGCATTGTGAACTGTGAGGAGGATGGTGTTGAATTTCAAAAGTACTTAGACAACTTGGTGGAAAGGGCAGGCAGGTGGCAGATGAATTTCAATGCAGAGAAATATGAAGTGATTCATTTTGGTAGGAAGAATATTGAGGTAATGTAAAATAAAGGGCAAAGCATTATAAAGGAGCAGAGAGACCGAGGTGTATATGTGCATAAGTCATTGATGTTGGCAGGACAGGTTGAGAGAGCATTTAAAATAGCATACAGTATCCTGGGCTTTATTAACAGGGACATTCAGTACAAGAGCAAGGAAGTTATGTTGAACTTATATAAAACACTGATTCAGCCTCAGCTGAAGTATTCTGTCCAATTCTGGGCACCACACTTTAGGAAGATTGTGAGGGCATTGGAGAGAGTACAGAAAAGATCCATGAGAATGCTTCCAGGCATGAGGAATTTCAGTTATGAAGATAGACAGGAGAAGTTAGGATCATTTTCCTTGGAGAAGAGAAGGCTGAGAGGTGAGTTGATTTGATAGAGTTGTTCAAAACCATGAGGTGTCTGGACAGAGGAGATAGAGAGAAACTGTTTCCACTCGTGAAAAGAATCGAGAACGAGAGGGCACAGATTGAAATTAATGGGTAAGAGAGGCAGAAGTGACATGAGGCAATATTTTCTCACGCAAGGAATGGCTAAGGACAGGAATGTACTGCCTGAGAATGTGATGGAGACAGGTTCAATTGAAGCATTCAAAATGCAATCAGACTGTTATCTGAAAAGGAAGAATGTGCAGGGTTATGGGGAGAAGGCGGGGAATGGCACGAAGTTAATTGCTCTTTCGGTGAGCCGATGTGTACATGATACACTGAATAGCCTCCTTCTGTGCTGTAATAATTATGTGATTCCCTGATTCATGCCTTTGTTACCTCTGTGCATAACTATTCCAACTCACTCCTGGCTGATCTCCCACATTCTACACTCTGTAAACTTGAGGTCATCCAAAACTCTGCTGCCCATGTCCTAGCTCACACCAAGTTTTCTTCCTCTATCACTGACCAACATGGCTCCCAGTCAAGCAATGTCTTGATTTTAAAATTCTCATCCTCGTTTTCAATACCTCCATAGAACAAAGAACAAAGATAATTACAGCACAGGAACAGGCTCTTCGGCCCTCCAAGCCTGCGCCGATCCAGATCCTCTCTCTAAACATGTCGCCTATTTTCTAAGGTTCTGTATCTCTTCACTTCCTGCCCATTCATGTATCTGTCTAGATACATCTTAAAAGACCCTATTGTGACCGCGTCTAACACCTCCGCTGGCAACGCATTCCAGGCACCCACCACCCTCTGCATAAAGAACTTTCCACGCATATCCCCCCTAAACTTTTCCCCTCTCACTTTGAACTCGTGAACCCTAGTAATTGAATCCCCCACTCTGGGAAAAAGCTTCTTGCTATCCACCCTGTCTCTCCCTCGCATGATTCTGTACACCTCAATCAGGTCCCCCCTCAACCTCCGTCTTTCTAATGAAAATAATCCTAATCTACTCAACCTCTCTTCATAGCCAGCGCCCTCCATACCAGGCAACATCCTGGTGAACCTCCTCTGCACCCTCTCCAAAGCATCTACATCCTTTTGGTAATGTGGCGACCAGAACTGCACGCAGTATTCCAAATGTGGCCGAACCAAAGTCTTATACAACTCTAACATGACCTGCCAACCCTTGTACTCAATACCCCGTCCGATGAAGAAAAGCATGCCATATGCCTTCTTGACCACTCTATTGACCTGCGTTGCCACCTTCAGGGAACAATGGACCTGAACACCCAAATCTCGCTGTACATCAATTTTCCCCAGGACTTTTCCATTTACTGTATAGTTCACTCTTGAATTGGATCTTCCAAAATGCATCACCTCGCATTAGCCCTGATTGAACTCCATCTGCCATTTCTCTGCCCAACTCTCCAATCTATTTACATTCTGCTGTATTCTCTGACAGTCCCCTTCACTATCTGCTACTCCTCCAATCTTAGTGTCGTCTGCAAACTTGCTAATCAGACCACCTATACTTTCCTCCAAATCATTTATGTATATCACAAACAACAGTGGTCCCAGCACGGATCCCTGTGGAACACCACTGGTCACACGTCGCCATTTTGAGAAACTCCCTTCCACTGCTCCTCTGTCTCCTGTTGCCCAGCCAGTTCTTTATCCATCTAGCTAGTACACCCTGGACCCCATGCGCCTTCACTTGCTCCATCAGCCTACCATGGGGAACCTTATCAAACGCCTTACTGAAGTCCATGTATACGACATCTACAGCCCTTCCCTCATCAATCAACTTTGTCACTTCCTCAAAGAATTCTATTAAGTTGGTAAGACATGACCTTCCCTGCACAAAACCATGTTGCCTATCACTGATAAGCCCATTTTCTTCCAAATGGAATAGATCCTATCCATCAGTATCTTCTCCAGCAGCTTCCCTACCACTGACGTCAGGCTCACCGGTCTATAATTACCTGGATTATCCCTGCTACCCTTCTTAAACAAGGGGACAACATTAGCAATTCCCCAGTCCTCCGGGACCTCACCCGTGTTTAAGGATGCTGCAAAGATATCTGTTAAGGCCCCAGCTATTTCCTCTCTCGCTTCCCTCAGTAACCTGGGATAGATCCCATCCGGACCTGGGGACTTGTCCACCTTAATGCCTTTTAGAATACCCAACACTTCCTCCCTCCTTATGCCAACTTGACCTAGAGTAATCAAACATCTGTCCCTAACCTGAACATCCGTCATGTCCCTCTCCTCGGTGAATACCGATGCAAAGTACTCGTTTAGAATCTCACCCATTTTCTCTGACTCCACGCATAACATTCCTCCTTTGTCCTTGAGTTCTCTAGTTACCCTCTTGCTCCTTATATATGCTCCCTATCTCTGTAATATCCTCCAGCTCCACAAAACGCCAATATATCTGTGCATCTCTAATTCTGGCCTCTTGTGCAGCCCTGATTTTCATCACTCCACCACTATTATCTGCACCTTTAGCTAATGAGGCTCCAAGTTCGAGAATACCCTCCCTTCACCTCTCCGCTTCTCCACCTCGCTTTCATCCTTTAACACGCCCGTTAAAACCTACTTCTTTGACCAAGCTTTAAACTAGTATCTCATTTTCGGGAAGCACCTTGGGACATTTCATTATGTTAAAGGCACTATATAAATATAAATTGTTGTTGAAGTTTGCCAAACATGATTTGTTATTACCAGACCCCTACTGCTTCTTGTTTGTTATCGTATGTTTTTCAAAGAAACGAATATATTTCTCCTGGGTTGTGACCCCGTGAAATTTCCCCAGTAGTGATGCGTGTCTGACTGCTCAGTAATTACAGGGTTTACTCTATCTCTCCTTTTCTAAACAGGGTGTAACAATTGCAGTGCTCCAGTCCTCTGTCATCGCTCCCATATCCAAGGAGGATTGAAAGATTCTGGCCAGTGCCTCTACTATTTTCACCATTCCTTCCCTCAGTAACCCTCACGCATCCTGTCCAGAGTAAATTTTCTGCTTTATTGTGGTATGCAAGGTGTCGGAATGAAAGAAGTTAACGGAATCTATTTGCTCAGTGACTGTAATTAATGTCAGTCTCTATGCAACCTAATTATTTCACTGGAGGTGCTCCATCTTCTAATAGTAAGGGACTGTTTTCAATGTGTTTTCACATAGTGTGAGTGGGAGCATCATCCCTGACACTAATAGGGACCAGCGTCTCCAGAGAGAGGGGGAGGATAGATCAGAATCCGAGGACAATAGATTGGAATCTGACAATAATGGGTCAGAATCTGAGAACAATAGATTGTAATGAAACAAAAATGGGCAGGGGGTTATCCTGGGATCTTGACACTCTTTCTGCATATTATGATCGGCTACCATTAGCATCTAGCATCAATTACGCAGTGAACATTGTTCAATACATTTACTATCTCATCCTCGCTATCGTTGGTGTTCCTGGTAAGTCTCTATATCCAGCTCTTCATTCTATAAACTATGTTAAACTGCATTACTGTCCTTCTCATTTACTCTGCCCTTGCTGATTTTGGTATCCCTCCAGCTGTTATCTTTATATAACCATTGCTATCCACATTATGGTTTGTGTAATTTAATCTCTCATCTTTGCTTCTGTTGTTGCCCCGGTAAGAGTCTAGTTCCAGCCATGAGATATGTAAACCTTGCTTCACTGAAATACTGATTTGGAATTTATTTATTTTTTTGAAGACTGAAGCTAGTGTCATTGGTCTCCATAAGAAACTTCATACCCTATTTGTGAACCACTTACCTTTCACTGGCCAGTGTCTGAGACTGAACAAGACAGTCTACAACCTCTGTAGTAATTTAAACCTGAGCTGATTTCATCTCCATATTCTCTCCATCAACAAACATGCCTACTACCACCTCTGCAATAACTGCCATCTCCACCTCGGCCTCAGCCCATCTGCTGCATAAACTCTCATCTGTGCCTTTGTTAAATCTACACGTGACTATTCCAGTTCTATCATGGTCACCTTCCCAGTTATAAACCTCCATCAACCACATCCCAGCCTGCGGCGCTTTCTCAGTGAACATCAACGTCAGCTCGAGGAACAACACCTCATTGTCCGATTAGGCATTCTACAGACTTCCAGACTGAACATTGAGTTCAATAATTTCAGATCAAGACTGGCTCTTTCAATTATTTTGCTTTATCATTTTTTTTGCCATGTCCTGGCCTTAAACTGGATTTTTTTATGTTGCTGCTTTTGGCTTGGGCTGTTCATTATTTTGTCATTTAACACCTTCGCTGCACGAACACTTTGTCTTTCACCACACCACAAGCACACTCTCTTTGCCTTTGCCCCATGACCTCCTTGTCAGTTAATCTCTATGACCCTCTGTCCTTTCAACACCTCTTTTTTCTCTTTTGCCCCACCCTTGCTTTATTTCCTTAAAACCTGACCTTTCTAACCTTTGCCAATTCTGATGAAAGGTCACAGGCCTGAAGCGTTAACTCTGCTTCACTCTCCACAGATGCTTCCAGACCTGCTGAGTCTTTCCAGCACTTTTTGTTTTCATTTAAGACTTGTAGTGGAGTTCCCCAGGGATCAATGTCCTCAGTACCTTGCTCTATGGCAGCGAGGCCTGGACAACGTATGCCAGCCAAGAGCGACGTCTCAATTCATTCCATCTTCGCTGCCTTCGGAGAATACTTGGCATCAGGTGGCAGGACTATATCTCCAACACAGAAGTCCTTGAAGCGGCCAACATCCCCAGCTTATACACACTACTGAGTCAGCGGCGCTTGAGATGGCTTGGCCATGTGAGCCGCATGGAAGATGGCAGGATCCCCAAAGACACATTGTACAGCGAGCTCGCCACTGGTATCAGACCCACTGGCCGTCCATGTCTCCGTTATAAAGACGTCTGCAAACGCGACATGAAATCGTGTGACATTGATCACAAGTCGTGGGAGTCAGTTGCCAGCATTCGCCAGAGCTGGCGGGCAGCCATAAAGACAGGGCTAAATTGTGGCGAGTCGAAGAGACTTAGTAGTTGGCAGGAAAAAAGACAGAGGCGCAAGGGGAGAGCCAACTGTGCAACAGCCCCAACAAACAAATTTCTCTGCAGCACCTGTGGAAGAGCCTGTCACTCCAGAATTGGCCTTTATAGCCACTCCAGGCGCTGCTTCACAAACCACTGACCACCTCCAGGCGCGTATCCATTGTCTCTCGAGATAAGGAGGCCCAAAAGAAAAAGAAAGAAATGTTGGGATCGTTTCTCTTCCTGACAAATATTAATGACATGGACCTTGGTGCACAGGGCACAATTTCAAAGTTTGCAGATGATGCAAAACTTGGAAGCATTGTGAACTGTGAGGAGGATAGTGTAGAAATTCAAACGGACATAGACAAGTTGGTGGAATGGACAGACAGGTGGCAGATGAAGTTCAATGTGGAGAAATGTGATGTGATTCATTTCGATAGGAAGAACATGGAGAGGCAATATAGAATAAATTGTACAACTCTAAAGGGTGTGCAGGAGCAGAGGACCTGGGTGTATATATGCATGGGTCATTGAAGTTGGCAGGAGAGGTTGAGAGCACTTAATAAACCAGACAGTATCCTGCGCTTTATTCACAGCAGTATGGAATGCAAAAGCAAAGAGGTTATTTTGAACTTGTATGAGACACTAGTTTGGCCTCAGTGGCAGTATTACGTCTAGTTCTGGGCACCACACTTTAGGTAACGTGAAGACATTGGGGAGTGTACATAAACATTCACAAGAATGGTTCCAGAGATGAAGAATATCAGTTATGAAGAGAGACTGGAGAACTGGGAACATTTTCCTTAGAGAAGAGAAGGCTGAGAGGAGATTAGAAAAAAAGGTATTCACAATTATGAGGTGTCTGGACAGAGTGGATAGGGAAAAACTGTCCCCACTCCTGAAAGGTTCTAAAACGAGAGGGCAAAGAATAAAAGTAATTGGTAAAAGAAGCAGAAGTAACATGAAGAAAACTTTTTCACACAGCGAGTGCTTAAGGTCTGGAATGCACTGCCTGAGAGTGTGGTGGAGGCAGATTCAATCGAGGCATTCAGGAGGAAATTGGATAGCTGTCTGAAAAGGAAAATTGTACAGAGTTACAGGGAGAAGACAGGGAAGCGGTACTAGATAAATTGCTCTTTTGGACAGCCAGTGCAGACACGATGGACAGAATGGCCGCCTGTAACAATTCTGTGATTCTGTGACAGTTGACCACAAAATGAGCTTCCACCGTTATATTCGTGCCATCACTATCACCACCTATTTCCACTTCAATAACATCGCCTGATTTCACCCCATCTTAACTCATCCGCTGCTGAAGCTCTCAGTCATGCTTTCATTACCTGTAGACTGGACTATTCGAACTCATTCTCCCACATTCTACTGTCTGTAACCTTGAGGTCATCTAAAACTCTGCTGCCTGTGCCTTAACTCACAGCAAGTCTCATTCCCCGATCACTGACCGACATCAGCTCACAGTCAATCAATGTCTTGATTTTAAAATTCTCATTCTTGTTTTCCAATCCCTCCATTGCCTCACCCCTCACTAACTCTGTAATCCCCTCCAGCCCCACAAACCTCTGAGATATCTCTGCTCCTCTAATTCTGGCCTCTTGTGCATCCCTGATTTTAATTACTCCACCATTGTGGCCACACCTTCAGTTGCCTCGGCCCAAAGCTCTGGAATACACGCCCGACACAGCTCCATCTCTCCATCTCTCCACCTCGCTTTTATCCTTTAAGACACTCCTTTAAAACTTGCCTCTTTGACCAAACATTTGGTCACCTAACCTAATATCTCCCTTGGTGGTTCAGTGTTATACTTTGTTTCATAATGCTGCTGTGAAGTACCTTGGGATAAGTTCTTGCTGAACTTTGCCAGACATGAATTGTCATTAGCATATCCATGTGGCTTGAAATTTATTATGCTATGCTTTTCCAAGCAAATAATATTTCTGTCCTGGGTTGTGAAATTTCACCACCACTGACGTCAGATTGACTGGACAGTACAGGGTTTACCACATCCCTCCTTTTTGTAAACTAGGTGTATAATTTGCAGCCCTCCAGTGCTCTGTCATCACTCCTATATCAAGAGAGAATTGATAGATTCTGTGCAGTGCTTCTTCCATTTGCACCATTCCTTCTCTCACCAACCCTCAGAATTCCCATCCAGACCGGGTAAATGTTCTAGTTTATTGTGATACAAAAAGTGTTGGATTGAAAGGGGTTAACTGAACCTGTTTGTTCAGTGACTGCAATTAATGTCAGGCTCCATGGACCTTAATTGTGTCACAGGAAGATTTCCCTCTTCTATTAATAAGGAGCTCCGTTCAATGTGTTATCACATAGTGCCAGTGGGAGTATCACATCACTCCCGGCACTAACAGGGATCAGCGGCTCTGGAGAGAGGGAGAGGAAAGATCAGAATCAGAGTACAATAGATTGGAATGTTACAACAATGGGCAGGAGTTTCATCTGGGAGTTTAACTTTCTTTCTGCAGATTATGATCAGTTCTCATTAAACAGTCGGATCTATTACTCACTGAGGAATATTCAATACATTTACTACCCCTTCCTGGCTATTATTGGTGTCCCTAGTAAGTCTCTGTATCTAGCTATTAATTCTATAAACCATGTTTAACTGCATTACCATTCTTGTCATTTCCTCTGCCCTCCTTGCTGCTGTTGTTATTCCTGGCAAATTTCAGTCTCCAGATATTAGCTCAATAAACCATTGCTATGTGCATTAGAGTGCTTGCAATTTACTCTCCCATCTTTGCTGTCTCTGGTAAGTCTCTATTTCCCGCTATGAGATCTGTAAAATTTGTTTCACTGAAATAATGTTCTTGCTATTTAAATTTGGGAAGAGTGCAGTTGTCATTGGTCTCTATAAGAAATTCCATCCACTATCCATGAACCATGATCTCCTCATTGCCAAATATCTGAGGCTGAACCAGACAGTTTGCAACCTCTGTCTTCTATTTAAATCTGAGCTGAGTTCATATCCATATTCTCACCAACCCTGCCTACTATCACCTCTGTACTAACACACATCTCCACCTCTGCCTCAGCCTATCTGCTGCAGAAACATTCATCTGTGCCTTTGTTAAATATACACTTGACTATTCCAATTCTATCCTGGTCACACTCCCATTTATAAACCTCTATAAACCACAGCCCATCCAGAACTCTGCTACCTGTATTCTAACTCACACCAATCCCAATCACCCATCACCCTTGTGCTCACTGATTTACATTGACTCCCAGTCTGGCAGCACCTTAATTTTATTATTCTCATTCATGTGTTTGAATCCCTCCATGGCCTCACCCCTCCAGTTAGTCCCATTCCCCTGACTTTTCCCATATTCCTTTTGGCCTTCTAGTATTTTCTTCAATTAGCTTTAAAAATAAACTTCACCCCCTCTTTATTCTACCACTGACCACGATTTTCAGCTCCACAGCGCCACAGGGCCCAACGTCATGGACGCTTGGATCCATAAAATGGTATGAGCTGAGCTGCTGGTCACTTGCAGTGCTCCATGCTGGACAGGGATTTAGTGCTGGACAGGGATTTAGTCCGGGTTTATCAAGCATGTGCTGGTAGTGTGAGGAAGGGTCTGAATATGGTGCCACTCAGCCATTGCAGCAGCTTTGATATATGTCTTTGAAACTTGGCCTGTGCATGTCCACTGACCACCTGTGTAAGTCATTCTCAGCTGAACATATATTCAGCAGCACGAGGAGCCCCTCTAGTGTTATTTAAAAGGACCAGACATCCAACTTACAGGTGAGGGGCTTTTGACTTACTTTTGCTATTGTAAATTTAGTGGAGGTGCTGTGGATGGTTTTCTGGAGGTTGTGTTGTGAGCTGCTGCAGACATTCAGGGAGGACAGAGGATTTGGTGACCCAACTCTGGACGAGGTATGGGGACTGTAGTTGCAGTATCTCTGCGTCTGTAACATGACCAACAAATGGAGCAGAGGATGTTGAGAGGGGGCGCTCTCTAAAGAAGGAGGAGGAAGGGGCTTTACCCTACCCACCCTGGGTTTTCCAAGAGCACTTCCCCTACCTTACCTTCACCAGGAGCAGTGTGTGAGGTGACTCTGATTCAAAAAGGAGTTAGTCACAGAGCGGTGTCACCTCCTGCAACACATGGAGCCTCACACCAGAGTGAGGACGGAGCTGTCAGTGGACGTTAAGATCACAGTTTCATTGAAACTCTATGTATTTGAATATTTCCAGGCAGGAGCAGGAGACATATCCAGTATAGAGTAGTAGAGGTTGATGGAGTCACAGCGTCATTTACGACACATAAGGAGGCCATTCGCCCATCATTTCCGGTTCTATGTGGAACAATCCAGTCAGTCTCAATCCCCTGCTCAATCCCCATAGCCCTGCAAGTGCATTTCCTTCAGGTTCCACCCAGTTTCCTTTTGAAGTCATTGATTGTCTCGGCTTCCACCACTCTCATGGGCAGTGAGTTCCAGATCGTTACCATCCACTGTGTTAAAAAGTTCTTCCTCATATTCCACTTGCATCTCTTATCCAAAATGTTCCATTTGTGACCCCTAGTCCGTGTTTCATCACGGGAACAGCTTTTCCTTCAATATCTTATCTAAGCTTATAATAATCATGTACAGCTCTATCAAATCTATCTCAATCCCCATTGCTCCAGGGACAACAAATCCAGCTTCTCCAAACTGACCTTGTAACTAAACCCCCTATCCCTGAAACCATTCTGGTAAATCTCCACTGCACTCTCTCAAGGACCTTTACATCCTTCCTAAAGTGTGGTGATTAGAACTAGACAGAGCTCTCCAGTTCGAGTCTAACCAAAGCATTACAAAGTTTCAGCGTAGCATCTATAACAGCATACCTGGCACAAAAGAAAAAAAAAGGGAAAGGTAGCCAAATTATGGCTTGCAAGGGAAATTAGAGATAACATTAGATCCAAGGAAGAGGCACACAAATTCTCCAGGGAAAAAAAATACAACAGACCTGAATATTGGGAGCAGTTTTGAATTCAGCAAAGGAGGACATCGGGATTGATTAAGAAGCAGCAAATAGAGTACGAGAGTAAGCTTGTGTGGGCATAAAAACTGACTGTAAAAGTTTCTATAGGTATGTGAAGAGAAAACAATTGGTGAAGACAAATGTAGGTCCCTTACACTCAGAAACAGGGGAATTTATTATGCGGAACAAAGAAATGGCTGACCATCTAAGTGCATACTTTGATTCTGTCTTCACAAAGGAGGACACAAATATCATACCAGCAATGTTGGGGAACACAGGGTTTTGTGAGAGATAGGAAGTTAAATACATCAGTATTAGTAGAGAAATGGTGTTGGGCCTGATAATCTTAATCCAAGAATAATTCAGGAAGTGACCCTCGAAATAGTGGATGCACTGGTGGACATCTTCCTAGATTCCATGGACTCTGGAACAGTTCCTACAGATTGGACGGTAGCTCATGTAACCCCACTATTTAAAAAGGGATATATAGAGAAAACAGGGAATTATAGACCAATGAGCCTGACGTCGAAAGTGGGGAAAATCCTGGAGCCATTATCAGAGATTTTATAGCAGAGCACTTGGAGAACAGTGGTAGAATTGGACAAAGTCATCATGAATTTACGAAAATGAAATCATGCTTGTCAAATCTACTGGAATTCTTCGATGATGTAACTAGTAGAGTTGATGAGGGGGAGCCAGTGGATATGGTTTATTTGGACATTCAGAAGGCTTTTGACAAAGTACCATATAAGAGATTAGAGTGTAAAATTAAAGCAGATGGGATTGGGGGTAGTTTATTGTGATGGATAGAAAATTGGTTGCCAGACAGGAAACAAAGAGTGGGAACAAACGGGTCTTTTTCTGAATGGCAGAACGTGAACAGTGGGTACCACAGGGATCGGTGCTAGGACTCCAGCTACGCACAATATATATTAATGATTTAGATGAGGGATTTAAATGTAATATCTCGACATTTTCAGATGACATAAAATTGGGTGGGAGGGTGAGTTGTCAGGAGGATGCATAGAGGCTTCAGTGTGATTTGGGCAAGTTGAGTGAGTGGGCAAATGCATGGAAGATGCAATATAATTGTGGGCAAATGTGAGGTTATCCACTTTGGTAGCAAAATCAGGAAGGCAGATTATTATCAGAACTGGTATAAACTGAGAGAAGGGAATTATTGATGTTCTAGTACACGAGTTGCTGAAGGTAAACATGCGGGTGCAACAGGCGGTAAAAAGGCAAATGGTACGCTGGCCTTTATAACGAGAGGATTCGTGTACAGGAGCAGGGATGTCTTGCTGCAATTATACAGAGCCTTGGTGAGGTCACATCTGGAATATTGTGTTCAGTTCTGGTCTCCATATATGAGGAAGAAGGTTCTTGCAATTGAGGGAGTGCAGCGAAGGTTTACCAGACTCATTCCTGGAATGGCGGGACTGATGTATGAGGAGAAATTGAGTCGGTTAGGATTATATTCGCTGGAGTTCAGAAGAGTGAGGGAGGGATCTCATAGAAACCTGCAGAATTTTAATCAGTCTGGATAGACTAGATGCAGGAAGGATGTTCCCGATGTTGGGGTGTCCAGAACCAGGGGTAACAGTCTAAGGATAAGGGGTAAACCTTTCAGGACTGAGATGAGGAGAAACGTCTTCACCGGGAGAGTGGTGAGCCTGTGGAATTCGCTACCACAGGGAGCAGTCGAGGCCAAAACATTGTATATTTTTAAGAAGGAGTTAGATATAGCTCTTGGTTCTAAAGGGATCAAAGGATATGACGGGAAAAGATTACTGAGTTGGATGATCAGCGATGATCATAACAAATGCCGCAGCAGGCTCGAAGGACCGAATGGCCTACTTCTGCTCCGATTTTCTATGTTTCTATGTTTCCCTGCTTTTGTATCCTTGCCTCCAAGATCTGATATGTTTTGCTAAACACTCTCCTAATATGTCCTGCCACCTGCAATGATAAATGCATATGGATCCAAGATCCGTCTGCTCCTGCACAATGTTCAGAACTGTGTCATTAAGTCTATATTGCCTTCCTATTCCTTCTGGCAAAAGGCATCACCTCACACTCCTCTGTACTAAATTCCACCTGCCATTTCTCTGTTAATTCTGCTGGATTGTCGATATCCTGTTGCAGGCAGTTTGTCTCATCCTCAGTGTTTGCCACGCGTCCAAGTTTGGTGTCATTGGCAAGCCTTGAAATTCTGCTCTGTATTCCAAGATCCAAGTCATTTATATATAGCAAAAAAAAAGTGGTTCCAGCACTGACCCTTGTGGAACATCACTGCCTACCATCCTCCAGTCTGAAAACTACCATTTAACACGACTCACCCTTTTCTTTCCATCAATCAATATTTGATCCAATTGGATGCTAATCCATGTCATTCAATTTTGTTATCCAACATTTTAGAACATAGAACATAGAACAGTACAGCACAGTACAGGCCCTTCGGCCCACGATGTAGTGCCGAACCTTTAACCTACTCTACGATCAAACTACCTACACACCCTTCATTCTACTATCATCCATGTACCTATCCAAGAGTCACTTAAATGTCCCTAATGTATCTGCTTCTACTACCGCCGCTGGCAGTGCGTTCCACGCACCCACCACTCTCTGTGTAAAGAACCTACCTCTGACATCTCCCCGAAACCTTCCTCCAATCATCTTAAAATTATGCCCCCTGGTGATAGCCCTTTCTGCCCTGGGAAAATGTCTCTGGCTATCCAATCTATCTATGCCTCTCATCATCTTGTACCCCTCTGTCAAGTTACCTCTCATCCTTCTTCGTTCCAATGAGAAAAGACCGAGCACCCTCAACCTTTCTTCGTAAGACATGCCCTCCAGTCCAGCCAGCATCCTGGTAAATCTCCTCTGCACCCTCTCTAAAGCTTCCACATCCTTTTGTGTGGTACTTCATCAAACGCTTTCTTAAAATCCATGTAGACCATCCACCACATTCTTTTCATCAACCTGCTCTGTTACTTCATCAAAATAAATTCAATTAGTTCATGAAAGCATGATCTGCTTTTTAAAAATCCGTGTGGACAACCCTTAATTAACTCAAACATCTCCTAGTGTGTGTTGATTTTTTTCCCGCTGATTTAGTTTCTAAAACCTTCCTCATCACTGATGTTAAACTAACTGACCAGTAGTTACGAGGCCTGTGTGTTGTCCATTCCCATTGATAATTCTGGGAGGTGAGGGTGACCATCTATGTCATCGTTTTTTCGCTCAGCAGGGAGAAGCAGAATGAGAGATCCTGTGGCTTTGTCAGGACAGCGGGAATCCTGATGGTGGAGGTGTCTCTGCGGGGGCCCCATGTCAATGGGGAGAAGTACAGGAACTGAAAGAACTCTCACTCCATTAATGTACAGTTGGTGTGTGAGCATGCCCAGTACATCATGTTGGTGAATGTTGACTACCCTGTCAGCAGCCACCATACCTTCATTCTGAAGCAGTCAGCCATTCTCAACACTTAGGGCTTCCATACAGAACCAGAATGTGGCTCCTCGGAGGCAAAGAAAAAAACCGTCTCGACGCAGCTCATGTTTCTACATCCCCAAACCACCTACCACCGCCACCCAACCTCCCACAATTAACATGTGTATAATGTGAGCAATGGAGTCACCAGGAACATGGTGGGACAAACCATCGGTGTGATGAAGCAATGCTTCCAATGTCTGAACCGCACGGGGAGAGCCCTTCAGTACACACTGAAGCAGGTGTCCAAGTTCATGGTGTTCTGCTGCACCCTTCATATCATCACCATCATGAGGACACAGGCATTGGCACCAGGAATCCGGAGGACACCTCAGGAGGAGGAGGAGGACGCAGGGAGCAAATTTCCTGGACGCCTTCGAACTAGACAGGCTGTCGGAGAGTCCCTGCTAAGATTTTGTTTCCCATAGGACAACTTCCCTTTCCCACCATGGATCCCCCAATCTCCACCATTTCACCCATCTGAGACGCCCCATCACAGACTCGTCTTGGTCACCATCCTGTAATAAAAACCACCAACATAAACCTTTTCAGTAACATCTTTATCCAACAACACATCCAATTATACAAAAGGAAAATGGAAATATTCACTCTTGTATATTCCCTTAGTCTCTGTCTTGTGCGTTCCCTCGATTTGCCTCGTGCTCCCCAGTGTTTCCCTAGTGACTGCAGCATGGCTGGTGGAAGACTGCTGACTTTCATTCGGGGAGACTGCAGATGACCTTGCAGGATGTCCTCGAGCAGCTCTGGGCCTTGAGTGCTTCGATTCAAACTGTACCACCTCGACATAGGCAGCAGCCCAGTAATGTTCTGATCTGAGTCCTGTGTATTATAACACGTTTGTGACCTCGCTGTCTGGGAGCTGCCACATGCACTATCCTTCCCCCCTGCCCTGGCTGCAGTTCGTGCGTGTTCCGTGAATCAGCATGTGCAGATTCCGACTCTATACCAGCCTCGAAGGCACACACAGTGGAGGTATTTGAGCTGGAGGCTGTGAGTATCAGACTAAGTGATGGGGCTTCACCATCAGTCCTGTGCTGATGCTCTCTCTCTGTCCCCTGGCGCTGCTGTGACTGGGAAGCTGGCAGTTTTGGGGGACCATTGGGAAGTGTAAAATCAGAAGGGTCGTATTGGGATGAGAGATTGTGGGTGGGTTGGAAAGCAGGGTCCATGATCCCACCATCTCCAGCTTGTACATCATCCCAGACAGCAGGATGCGGGGGGAGGTGGGAGTTAAGAAGGGGCATAAGACAGGAACATAGCATCATCCTGAATGCTCTTGGTGATGCCGGAGGCCACGGGCTCTGTCACAGCCGGTCCCATGATGTGAAGAATCATCTCCTCCCTCAGGCTCAGGGGATGAAGGTATGCCTGGTCACTCGCCGGTTCACTTGCTGCTCCCTGTGATTATGGGTCACCTTGTCCTGTAAGAAAGAAGGCAGAATATTAATGATTGTTTTACACTGTGTTTTGATGATGTGCCTGCCATAGCTGAATAGCTGTAGGTAATTGGAGGCAGTGAGAGGTGGGTGTGAGGCTGCTATCAGTACAAGGTGTGTGAGGGTAAGGTGGAGTATGTGAATGTTAGGTGTGAGTCCTGAGTGTTAGGGACTGCTGATGGGTGAGTGATGGGGGTGTGGTGTATTGAGCAGTGTGAGAGGTTGGTGATGTTGGGGGTAGGGGATGCCATTTGGAGATTAATTCAATGACATTGACCACCCGTATGAGCTCATTAAACTTCTTCTGGCTCTGCTGCCAGATTCTCGTGGCGAGAATTCTTGCATTGACCTCCCTGGCCACCTTCACCGATTCCCTTCGGAGGACGTTCCTTGAGAGACTCCACCCCACCACACGGAAACAGAGCCTCTCTCCTCCTGTCACCCTTCGTAACTAAGACATCCATCCCCACATCCGTGAACCACAGAACCCTGTGTTGCAGTGTGCTATTTACCTTGTCTCCAATTGCAGAATTTACAGTGAGCACCAGCAGCCTCCAGTGAATCAGTGCATCTTCTCTTTAAGAGGGACAGACTGCGTTTAAAAGCTGAACCTGGCTGAAACATGTGTCAGCCTCACACACCTTTAGGGCCCTGTTAAGCATCCAGACAGACAGCAGCGCGGGTTACCCGGGGTGGCACATAGAATTCATGGAAATGAGGAGGCAGCAGGAAGTGTGTTTGTCACCTGCCTCAACAGGAACGGGCACGGGCAGATCATGATCCCTCTGCCCAAAAACATGACGTACTCTCTATTTCTATTTGCTGTTCTCTCTTTCACACTTTCTCACACTCTGTCTTTCTCTCTCTCTTCACTCACTTTCTCTTGCTCATAAAATAAGAGATTGATGCAGCACAGAAGAAGGCTATTCGGCCCTTTGTGTCAGTGCTGTCTCTTCGAAAGAGCCATCTAATTAGTTCCTCTTTCCTCCTCTTTCCCCAGACTCCTGTTTTTCTTTTCCTTTTCAAGTATTTGCTAAATTGCCTTTTGAATGATATTATTGAATCTGCTTCCACCATGTTTTCAGCCAGTGAATTCCAGATCCCAACAACTCGCTGTGGAAGAAAATTCTCCTCATTTCACCTCTGGTTTTTTGTCAATTACCTTCAGTCTGTGTCTTCTTAATACTGAACTTTAGATTTTTGGATTTAGAAATACATCACTCGATCAGGCCCTTCGGCCCACCGAGTCTGTGCCGACCATTAACCACCCATTTATACGAATCCTACACTAATCCCATATTCCTACCACATCCTCACCTGTCCCTATATTCCCCTACCACCTACCTATACTAGGGGCAATTTATAATGGCCAATTTACCTATCAACCTGCACGACTTTTGGCTGAGGGAGGAAACACACAAACTCCACACAGGCAGTACCCATAATATGAGGCTGCAGTGCTAACCACTGCGCCACTGTGCCAACCCTGTTTCTGACACTGGAAACAGTTTCACATTGATTACCTTATCAAAACCCTTCATAATTTTGAATTTTATATCAAATCTCCCCTTACCTATCACTGCTCTA
This sequence comes from Heterodontus francisci, assembly GCF_036365525.1. NCBI lineage: Eukaryota > Metazoa > Chordata > Chondrichthyes > Heterodontiformes > Heterodontidae > Heterodontus > Heterodontus francisci. The sequence continues at coordinate 422,486 of NW_027140700.1, read as the reverse complement.
ATGAGAACAATCCCAGCTTTTCGAATCTATCCACGTAACTGAATTCCCAGATCCCTGGTACCATTCTAGTAATTCACCTCTGTATCTTCACTACGTCCTTGACATCCTTACCAATGTGTGGTGATCAGAATTGGACACAATTCTCCATCTGGGACCTAACCAATGATGTATAAATATCAGCATTTCCTCCTGAGTTTTATTACTCTGTGTCTCTCTCTCTAACACCAAGGACACTGCATGCTACTATCTAAGATCTGTGTGTTTACACCCTAGGTCTCTCTAATCATGCACTCACTCTATAATGGTATCATTTATTTTATATTTTTTTCTTCTCATACTTCCTACCCAAATGTCTCACTTCACATTTCAATGTGTTAAATTCCATCTGCCATGTTCCTGCCCATTTCATCAGTCAGTCTCTGTCCTCCTGAAGTCTGTTACTATCCTTCTCACTGTTTATTAACATTTCTGAGTTTCCTTCCATCTGAAAACTTGGACATTACCCCCTCTGTACACAAGCCCACTGCATTAGCATGCAACACCAGGGATCCCAACAGTCACCCTGGGGAACACCACTGTGTACTTTGCTCCAGCTGAAAAACAGCCATTATTCCCCACTCTCTGATACCTGTCACCTAACTAATTTCTTGCATTCTGGGATTGAAAAAGAAAAAAAAGGACTTCCATTTATGTAGCGCCTTTCATGACTACTGCATGTTCCAAAGCGATTTACAATCAACGTATACTTATAATGCCGACTCACTCTTGTACTGTCGGAAAAAGGGCAGCCAATTTTCGCACAGCAAGATCCCACAAGCAGCAATGTGATAATGATCAGATCTGTTTTTATGATGTTGCTTGATGGATAAATATTGTCCAGGCCACAGGGAATAAATCCCCTGATCTGCTGCTAAATAATCCCAGAGGATCATTAGCATCCACCTGAGAGGGCAGATGGGGCCTTGGTTTAACGTTTCATTCGAAAGACTGCTCATCTGATAGCGCAATAGTCCCTCAGTACTGTCGCTGCACTGTCAGCCTTGATTCTTGTGAAAAAGTCATTTCATGACACTTGATCCTGGAAGCTTGTGACTGAAAGTGGAGAGAGCTACAAACTGTGCCTCGGCTGACTTTGGCCCTTTAATCCCATGTGTTTCTAATTGGTTCACACGGCTGTTATATAGTACTTTATCAAACACCTTTTGAAATGATAGGAAAATTGTAAAAGTACAGGCAGGAAAAGTCATAGAAACATGTAACAGCATTGCATGGAAGGGGGTCATTTGGTCTGTGAAGTCTGTGCTGGCTCTTTTGATGAGTTTCCAGTGAGTTCCACACCCTGGATCTTTCCCAGATCCTTGATATTTCCCCTTAATATCTAACCAAATCACTTTTTGAACCTACTTTTGAATCTGTATCCTTCAGCCTATCATACAATAATTTGCAAATCCGAAACAAAAATTGCATTACAATAATCCCCATGTCAACTCTGCTTCTTTTTTCCAATCACCATAAATCTATGTCCTCTGGTTAATGGCCCCTCATACATTAGAAACATTATATAATTTATATAAACCCTTCATGATGTTAAATATCCCTATCTGATCACCTTGTAAATGTCTCTGCTCCAAGGAAAACAATCCCAGCTACATAACTGTAATCCCTCATCCCTGGAAAAGTTCCAGTAAAACTCTTCTGTCCCCTCTCCAAGGTTTCATGTCCTTCCTAAAGTGTGCTTTCCAGTATTGGACGCAATACTCCAGATGGAGCCGGACTCGTCTTTTCTATAGGGTTAAGACAATATCCTGGCCAGTCTACTCTGTGTCTCTATTAATCAAGCCGAGTAATCTATTTGCTTTGTGAACTGTTTGTTAACCTGTCCAGCTACTTTCAAAGATTGCAGACAAACACCTCAGGTCTCTCTGTTACTCTCAATAGCTTTAAAGTTGTGCCATTCAGTTTGTATTATCCCTGGTCATTCATCCGGAAGAAAATGGGCTTATCAGTGATAGGCAACATGGTTTTGTGCAGGGAAGGTCATGTCTTACCAACTTAATAGAATTCTTTGAGGAAGTGACAAAGTTGATGGATGAGGGAAGGGCTGTAGATGTCATATACATGGACTTCAGTAAGGCGTTTGATAAGGTTCCCCATGGTAGGCTGATGGAGAAAGTGAAGTCGCATGGGGTCCAAGGTGTACTAGCTAGATGGATAAAGAGCTGGCTGGGCAACAGGAGACAGAGAGTAGCAGTGGAAGGGAGTTTCTCAAAATGGAGACGTGTGACCAGTGGTGTTCCACAGGGATCCGTGCTGGGACCACTGTTGTTTGTGATATACATAAATGATTTGGAGGAAAGTATAGGTGGTCTGATTAGCAAGTTTGCAGACGACACTAAGATTGGTGGAGTAGCAGATAGTGAATGGGACTGTCAGAGAATACAGCAGAATATAGATAGACTGGTGAGTTGGGCAGATAAATGGCAGATGGAGTTCAATCAGGGCAAATGCGAGCTGATGCATTTTGGAAGATCCAATTCAAGAGTGAACTATACAGTAAATGGAAAAGTCCTGGGGAAAATTGATGTACAGAGAGATTTGGGTGTTCAGGTCCATTGTTCCCTGAAGGTGGCAACGCAGGTCAATAGAGTGGTCAAGAAGGCATACGGCATGCTTTCCTTCATCGGACGGGGTATTGAGTACAAGAGTTGGCAGGTCATGTTACAGTTGTATAGGACTTTGGTTCGGCCACATTTGGAATACTGCGTGCAGTTCTGGTCGCCACATTACCAAAAGGATGTGGATGCTTTGGAGAGGGTGCAGAGGAGGTTCACCAGGATGTTGCCTGGTATGGAGGGCGCTAGCTATGAAGAGAGGTTGAGTAGATTAGGATTATTTTCATTAGAAAGACGGAGGTTGAGGGGGGACCTGATTGAGGTGTACAAAATCATGAGAGGGAGAGACAGGGTGGATAGCAAGAAGCTTTTTCCCAGAGTGGGGGATTCAATTACAAGGGGACACGAGTTCAAAGTGAGAGGGGAAAGTTTAGGGGGGTTATGCGTGGAAAGTTCTTTATGCAGAGGGTGGTGGGTGCCTGGAACGCATTGCCAGTGGAGGTGGTAGACTCGGGCACGATAGCGTCTTTTCAGATGTATCTAGACAGATACATGAATGGGCAGGAAGTAAAGAGATACAGACCCTTAGAAAATAGGCGACAGGTTTAGATAGAGGATTTGGATCGGCGTCGGCTTGGAGGGCCGAAGGGCCTGTTCCTGTGCTGTAATTTTCTTTGTTCTTTGTTCTTTGCATGCAGCTCACCATCACCTTCTCAAGGGCAATTATGGATGGGCAATAAATGCTGGCCTAGTCAACGACACCCACATCCCATGAACGGATAATATATATCAAATCTTCTGACAATGTATCTCCTCACACATCTGCCATGCCAATTAAATATTAGGAAGACTGCTGCCGTTGTTTTCAAACCCCACGTCAAAAGTTTCCTAGCTACAGACTGGATCTCTCTCCTTGGCAACTGTCTGAAACTAAAGCAAACTGTTCACAACCTGGTTTCATAGTTGACGCTGCGACGAGCTTCCTGCTAAATATTACTAAAACAGCCTACTTACACTTCCGTATCATCACCCAACTTTGCCCCTCTCTCAGCTCTTCTGCTGATGAAACACTCCCCCTTGCCTGTGTTACCTGTAGACTCGACTAGTCCAACACACTCCTGGCTGGTCTCCCACATTCTACTCTCCATAACCCTGAGGTGATCCAATGCACTGCTGCCCATGTCCTAACTCACACCAAGTCCTGTTCACCCATTACCCCCTGTACTCACTGACCTACATTGGCTCCTGGTCAGCAACACCTCAATTTTAAAACTCTCAGCCTTCTTTTCAAATCCTTCATTATCTCACTGCTCCTTATCTGTGTAATCTCCTCCAGCCCGACAACCCTCCGAGATATCTGCACTCATCTATTTCTCGCCTCTTGAGCATCTACGAGTTTAATTGCTCTACCATTGGTGGTCCTGCCTTCAGCTGCCGAGGCCCTACGCTCTGGAAGAGTCGAGCAGAACTTCCAGGGAGTAATTCCTGGAAGATAAATGTCAGTGAATTAAACACTAAAATAAAAGCAAAATATTGCGGATGCTGAACACTGGAAATACTCAGCAGGTCTGGCAGCATCTGTGCAGAGAGAAACAGAGTTAATGTTTCAGATCTGTGACCCTTCATCAGAACTGGTAAACGTTAGAAATGTAACAGTCTTTGAGCAAGTGAAAGAGGGGAAGGGGGAAGAAGAACAAGAAGGAAGGACTGTGATGGGACAGAGAGGGGATAGATTAAATTACAGACTGTTACATTCAAAACGTTTACCAGTTCTGATGAAGGGTCAGTGACCGGAAACATTAACTCAGTTTCTCTCTACACAGATGCTGCCAGACCTGCTGAGTATTTCCAGCACTTTCTGGTCTCATCCCTAAGCTTTTGAATTCTCTCCCCAAACCCTAAATGCAATAAGCTGCACTGAGTCCAGTTTTAGGGAGTCCTGCTTGGACAGAGTACTAAATGCAGTAAAGTTATCGAGAGATTGAATTTTAAGTGATCTAAGAGTCGATCTCTTTCCAACAATTTGTTAATTTTACATTTAGCATTTCACTTAATTTTAAGCTGAATTTGTACTTTATTTCACAATCTGTTTGTGAGAATTGGACAGTTAATTGATGCTGATGGAAAAGGAAGGTCAGTGTCAGCTTGGATATAAAACTGACTTAATGACAGAAAACAGTGAGTTGCGGTAAACAGTTGTTATTCAAACTGGAGAAAAATAGACAGTTGTGTTCCCCAAGGGGTAGTGCTAGGAACACTGTTTTATTCTGATATGTATAAATGATTTGGATAATGGCTTACAGAGAAACATTTCAAAATTTGCAGGTGATACCAAACTTGGAGGCGGGGCAGGCATTGAGGTTGATACCAATCGATGTAAGAGGACAGAGATAGGCTAGCAGAATGGGCAGACGAGAGGCAAATGGAATTTAATACAGACAAGTGTCAAGTGATGCATTTTATCAGAAGTAACAGGGAGAGGCAATATACACTTAATGGTAAAGTTCGAAAGAGTGTGCAGAGACAAAGGGACATGGGCTTCATGCACATAGATCCCTGAAGGTGGCAGGATATATTGAGAGAGTCGTCAGTAAAGCATATGGGATCTTGGGCTTCATAGATAGAGGTGGTAAGTTCAGAGGAAGGAAAGTTATGCTGTAACTTTATGAAGCTCTGGTTAGGCCCCAAGTGGAGTACTGCATCCAGTTCTGTTCACCACACTTTAGGAAGGATGTGAGGGTCATTGACAGGGTGTAGAGGAGGGTTACTTTAATGGTTCCAGAGATGGAGGATTTTCAGTACAATATAGTCTGTAAAAGCTGGGATTGTCTTCCTTGGAGTAAAGGAGATTGAGGGGAGATTTGATACATGTATACAAGATGATGACCTGTTTGGATAAGGTAGACAGGAAAAGATGTTCCCATTAGCTTATGGTACAATGACTAGAGTTAAGATTGAGGGCAAGAGTTAAGGGGGATGTGATGAACAACATTTTTACACAACGAGTGGTAATGGCCTGGAAATCATTGCCTCCGAGGGTGGTGGAAGCAGAGAAGGTGAATTATTTCAAAAGGATATTGTATGAACACTTGATGTAAATAAACTTGCAGGAATATGGAGTCAGAGCTGGGGAATGAGACTGGCTGGATTTATCGACAAAGAGCTGGCATGGACTCGATGAGCAGAATGGCCTAATTCTGTGCTGAAATGACTATGACTCTACGACTCTCTGACAGGGGAATACTATTACTACTTTTAGTTTAGTTTAGAGATACAGCACTGAAACAGGCCCTTCGGCCCACCGAGTCTGTGCGGACCATCAACCACCCGTTTATACTAATCCTACACTAATTCCATATTCCTACCACATCCCCACCTGTCCCTATGTTTCCCTACCACCTACCTATACTACGGGCAATTGCTAATGGCCAATTTACCGATCAACCTGCAAGTCTTTGGCATGTGGGTAGAAACCGGAGCACCCGGAGGAAACCCACGCAAACACAGGGAGAACTGGCAAACTCCACACAGGCAGTACCTAGAATTGAACCCGGGTCACTGGAGCTGTGAGGCTGCGGTGCCAACCACTGCACCACTGTGCCGCCCTATACTGGGAAAGTTTATAATGGACTGGGCAGTATCACCCTGTGGAACCCCGTGATGTAAGTGAAATGTTTGATGCCCCAGAACGTGGTTAACAAATGTCCTTCACAAACAGAATAAATCAGTTCAGTCCCACTGACAATTCTGGAGTCATTCACAATGGGGAGTAATTTCTCCTCGTATTCTCTACATAGGACAGCAGTCAGGCTTTTCACTGTGTCCACCACCTCCATGTTGAAAGTCTTGTCAGGGTTAGGTGAGATAAGACACGTTGCCTGGGCGACAGATTTCTTCAATTGTGTTGCTGCTTCTCTGCTCTCTTCAGTCCAACCAGGTTAAATCTGGTCATCATCACCATTAGTTAGTTCATAAAGAGGAGTCACAGTCTCTGCAAATCGAGGGATGAGGGTCCACTGATACCCCACCAGCCTGAGGATAGGGCACAGGGTATTCTTTGAGGTGGACAGGGGTAGACACTGGATGAGGGTCCACTGATACCCCACCAGCCTGAGGATAGGACACAGGGCAGGACTTTGAGGTGGACAGGGGTAGATACTGGATGAGGGTCCATTGATACCCCACCAGCCTGAGGATAGGACACAGGGCAGGAATTTGAGGTGGACAGGGGTAGATGCTGGATGAGGGTTCACTGATACCCCACCAGCCTGAGGATAGGACACAGGGTATTCTTTGAGGTGGACAGGGGTAGACACTGGATGAGGGTCCACTGATACCCCAGCAGCCTGAGGATAGGACACAGGGCAGTCTTTGAGGTGAACAGGGGTAGATACTGGATGAGGGTCCACTGATACCCCACCAACCTGAGGATAGGACACAGGGTAGTCTTTGAGGTGAACAGGGGTAGATACTGGATGAGGGTCCACTGATACCCCACCAACCTGAGGATAGGACACAGGGCAGGACTTTGAGGTGGACAGGGGTAGATACTGGATGAGGGTCCACTGATACCCCACCAGCCTGAGGATAGGACACAGGGCAGGACTTTGAGGTGGACAGGGGTAGATACTGGATGAGGGTCCATTGATACCCCACCAACCTGAGGATAGGACACAGGGCAGGACTTTGAGGTGAACAGGGGTAGACACTGGATGGTCTCGACCTGACGCTGGTGTGGGCTGATGCAGGATGATCTGATCTGGGCACGTAGAAAGGTGACACGGTCTTGCACCAGTTAGGCCTTACGTGGATGGCCTTTTAGTCCAGCTCCCAAAGTAACTGCAGTAGTTCCTGTAAAAGGGTTAAATGTGTGGACACGGTGATGAGAAGATCATCGACATATTGCAGCGAGCAGGAAGACTGTGAAAAGCTCAGAAGGGACCCGGCTACACGTTTGTTGAAAATAGTGGGGTTATTGTGGAACCCCTTGTGACAGACATGTCCAGGGGTATCTCTGGTCCTCAGAAGTGAATACGAATTTAATTTGTTTCTCTAGTTTTACTGGGATACTCCAATAAACATTAGAGATATCCAGGGTAGAGAAGACAGCCCTGCCACTGAGAATCCGGGAGAGTAGGGTGGGTGTCTATCAGAAAACCGGGTTCACGCAGGGTTGACTGAATTGAGTTTGTGGTGGTCAATAGTCAGTCACCAGCTGCCATCCAGCTTTCCAACCAGTCAAATTGGGCAGTTAGAAGGGAACATGGCTTCATGAACTACACCCTGGTATAACAATGACATGATATTGTCTGGAATGTATGATATAATCTCAGCTCGGTAAGAATACTGCTTCATGGATCATGCAATGGTCAGTTAATTTCTTCAGGTCTGCTCATGTTTGCACAGTCATCTTTATGGGTTGTGAATACACTCGACACCGACTCGAGAATCGCCTGTACCTCAGGGTGATCAGAGCTGTCTGGTTCCCACTCCTCTGATATTTTAATCATGAATATTGAGGGTGTGTTCCCTCTCCTACACCAATGTAAGATCTGATCCAGGGTCACAGATTAACCAAAAGGAGGTCGAAGGGTCACAAGCAGTTTATTGAGGAGTAACAGTTCAAATACAGCACAAAATCAGAATAGACATAGTGGACATACGGCCTGTGGCAGGTGAGAAAGGTTTTCTGGCTATGGATCAAATGTAAGAAGCTTTTAGTAAAGACGTTATAGCAGGACACACAGAATAATTCAAGGTGATCAGGCAGAGTCAACATGCTTTTGTGAAACGGAAACCATGTTTAACCAATTTATTGAAGTTCTTTGAAGAAGTAACAGGTGCTGTGGATAAAGGGGAACTGGTGGATGTACTGTACTTAGATTTCCAGAAGGGATTTCATAATGTGCCACATCAAAGTTCATTGCGGAATATAAAAGCTCATGGTCTAGGGGGCAACCTATTGGCATGGATAGAAGATTGACTAGCTAACAGGAAACAGAGAGTAGGCTTAAATGGATCATTTTCTGTTTGGCAAGATGTAACGAGTGGTGTGTCACAGAGATCAGTGCGGGTGCCTTAGCTCTTTACAATTTATATAAATCACTTGGATGAAGGGGCCAAAGGTATGTTTGCTAAATTTGCTGATGACAGAAACGTCGGTCGGACAGTATGTAGTGATGCGGACACAAGTGAACCACAAAGGGATAGATAGACTGAGTACAGTATTGTACTGTGTACAGTATTGATCTCCTCATTTAAGGACAGGTGGAAATGCATTCGAAGCAGTTCAGAGATGGTTTACTAGACTAATGACTGGAATGGGGGTGTTCTCTAATGAGGAAAGGCTGGACAGGCTAGGCTTATGTCAACTGGAGTTTAGAAGAGTAAGAGGCGACTTGATTGAAACCTATAAGATTCTGAGTGTGGGACAGAGCAAATGAGGCCGACAGAGAGAGAAAGAACGAGAGAGAGAGAGAGCTCAATTCAGCTGCTGCTAAAAACCTCATCCATGCCTTTTTTATCTCGAGACTTGACTATTCTAAGACACTCCTGGCTGGTCTCCCACATCCTACTCTCTGTAACATGTGGTCATCCAAAACTCTGCTGCCATCTTCTAATTTACACCAAATTCTGTTCACCTAACATCCCCGTGCTCACTGACCTACATTGGCTCTTGGTCCAGTAACACCTCAATTTTAATATTCTCACTCATGTGATCAAATCCCTCCATGTCCTCACCCCTCTGATTATCCCAATCCCCTGTTCATTTCCAATGTTCCTCAAACTTGTTCCTCTTAAAAATCTTTTTTCCAATTCCCGCTTAAAAGTGACTTTCTTTCCCTCTGTCACTCTTCATATAGCACAGAACATAGAGCATAGAACAGTACAGCACAGAACAGGCCCTTCGGTCCACGGTGTTGTGCCGAACCTTTAACCTACTCTAAGATCAAACTAACTACCTACCCTTCATTCTCCTATCATCCATGTACCGATCCAAGAGTCGCTTAAATGTCCCTAATGTATCTGCTTCTACTACCACCACTGGCAGCGCATTCCACGCACCCACCACTCTCAGTGTAAAGAACCTACCTCTGACATCTCCCTGAAACCTTCCTCCAGTCACCTTAAAATTATGCCCACTGGTGGTAGCCCTTTCCACCTGGGAAAAAGTCTCTGGCTATCCACTCTATCTATGCCTCTCATTATCTTGTACCCCTCTGTCAAATCACCTCTCATCCTTCTTCGCTCCAATGAGAAAAGCCCTAGCTCCCTCAACCTTTCTCCAGTCCAGGCAGCATCCTGGTAAATCTCCTCTTCACCCTCTCTAAAGCTTCCACATCCTTCCTATAATGAGGAGACCAGAACTGAACACAATATTCCAAGTGTGGTCGAACCAGGGCCTTATAGAGCTGCAGCATAACCTCGCAGCCCTTAAACTCAATCCCCCTGTTAATGAAAGCCAACACACCATACGCCTTCTTAACAACCCTATCAACTTGGGTGGCAACTTTGAGCGATCTATGGACGTGGACCCCAAGATCCCTCTGTTCCTCCACACTACCAAAAACCCTGTCTTTAAGCCTGTATTCTGCATTCAAATTCGACCTCCCAAAATGAATCACTTCACACTTTTCCAGGTTGAACTCCATCTGCCACTTCTCAACCCAGCTCTGCATCCTGTCAATGTCCCGTTGCAACCTACAACAGCCTTCCACACTATCCACAACTCCAGCAACCTTCGTGTCATCGGCAAACTTGCTAACCCAGCCTTCCACTTCCTCATCCAAGTCATTTATAAAAATCACAAAGAGCAGAGGTCCCAGAACAGATCCCTGCGGAACACCACTGGTCACCGAGCTCCATGCTGAATACTTTCCATCTACTAACACCCTCTGTATTCAATGGGCCAGACAATTTTGTATCCAGACAGCCACAGTGTAGTCTTCCTGACCACACATTTCATCTCTCCTGCTGCACTCATGCTGTGGAATCTTGAATCCATAAAATGGTGTGAGCTGCACTGCTGGTCACATCCAGCAAATTGTACAGGACACCCAGGCTGGCCGGGGTGCTGGTGTCGGTGTAACGTGTGTGTGTCTGTAGTGTGAGGAGGGGTCTGAATATGATGTCGATCAGCCATTTCAGCAACTTTGATGTACGTCTTTGAAACTTGGTCCTTGCATGTCGACTGACCGCCTGTGTTAGTCACTCTCAGCAGAACATACATTCAGCAGCACGAGGAACCCCTTCTAGTGTTATTTAAAAGGACCAGGCGTCCAACTTACAGGTGAGGGGCTTTTGACTTACTTCTGTTATTATAAAGTTAGTGGAGGTGCTGTGGATGATTTTCTGGAGGTTGTGCTGTGAGCTGCTGCAGACATTCAGGGAGGAGAGAGGACTTGGTGACCCAACTCTGTACGATGAATGGGGACTGTAGTTACAGTGTCTCTGGGTCTGTAACATGATCAACAAATGGAGCAGAGGCTGCAGAGAGAGGGAAAGCTCTGGAAAAAAAGAGGAGGAAAGGTCTCTGCCCTACCCACCCTGGGTTTCCAAGAGCAAAAAGAGAAGTGGTCCTAATATTGAGCCCAGGGGAACACCACTGTATACTCCCATCGAGTCTGAACAACAACCTTTCACCACTTCTCTCTGTTTACTGTTCCTTAGTCAATTTTATATCCACACTGTCACTGTACCTTTAATCCATAGTGTTCAGTTTTCCTAACCTGTCTATTGAATGTCACTTGATCGAACACCTTTTGAAAGTCCATATATATAACTTCAATCACACCACCCTCATCAACCCTCTCCATTGTTTTATCAAAGAACTCCATCAAGTTTACCTCACCACCACCTCTCTCCACTCCTCCACTGTTGTTAAATTATCAGACTGATTATCCGACACCCAGTACTGGATGAGCAGAAATTTCCTCCAATTAAATATTGGGAAGACTGAAGCCATTGTTTTCACTCCCCACTCCAAATCTGTTCCCTTGCTATTGATTCCATCCCTCTTCCTGGTGACAGTCTGACATTCAGACAATATGTTTACAACCTTGGTGTCACATTTGACCACAAAATGAGCTTTAACCTCATTTTCAGGGTATCGTTACAACCGCCTATTTCCACCTCAGTAACATCGCCTGACTTCACCCCTGTCTCAGCCCATCTGCTGCTGAAACCTCATTCATGCCTTTGTCACCTCTCGATGTGACTATTCCAACTCACTCCTGGCTGATCTCCCACATCCACTCTCTGTAAACTTGAGGTCATCCAAAACTCTGCTGCCCATGTCTTAGCTCACACCAAGTCCCGTTTATATCTCACTGACCAACATTGGCTCCCAGTCAAGCAATATCTTGATTTTAAAATTCTCATCCTTGTTGTCATGTCTCTCAGTGGCCTCGCCCCTCCCTATCTCTGTAATCTCCTCCAGCTCCAGAACCCATCGAGACATCTGTGCTCCTCTAATTCTGGCCTCTTTTACATCCGTTATTTAAATCACTGCACCACTGGCGACCGTGCCTTCAGCTGCCGGGGCCCAAGCTGCAGTATCCTCCCTACACATCTCCGCCTCTGCACCTCTCCATCTCACTTTCCTCCTTTAAGACATTCCTTGAAACCTTCCTCTTTGGCTAAGCTGTTGGTCCTTTGACCTAATATCTCCTGTTGTATCTCAGTTCGCACTTTGCTTCATAATGCTCCTGTGAAGCACCTTGGGATGTTCTGTAACATTAAAGGCAATATCTAAATATAAATTGTTGTTTTTGTTGTTGTTTGCCAGACATCAATAGTCTTTAGCATATCCAGGTTGCTAACCATTTACTATCCAATGTTTTTCCAAGCAACAAGTATTTTTCTCTTGGGTTGTCACGTCTACAAATGTCCCCAGTCGTGACACTAGTCTGACTGGTCAGTAATTACAGCATTTATCGCATATCTCCTTTTTTAAACAGGATGTAAGATTTACAATCCTCCAATCCTCTGTCATCACACCCATATCCAAGGAGGATTGGAAGATTCTGGCCAGTGCCTCTGCTATTTCCACTATTCCTTCCCTCAGAAACCCCTATACATCCATTCAGACTGGGTAAGAGTTCCAGTTTATTGTGGTACAAAAAGGTGTTGGATAGAAAGGTGTTAACTGAAACTGTTTGTTCAGTGACTGTAATTAATGTCAGTCTCCATGGACCCTGATTGTGTCACAGGAGGGTTTCCCTCTCCTATTAATATGGGACTCCTTTCGATGTGTTATCCCATACTGTCAGCGGGAGCATCACGCCAGGCACTCACAGGGATCAGCGGCTCCAGAGAGAGGGAGAGGATATATCAGAATCTGAGAACAATGGGTCAGAATCTGAGAACAATGGGTCAGAATCTGAGAACAATGGGTCAGAATCTGAGAACAATGGGTCAGAATCTGAGAACAATGGGTCAGAATCTGAGAACAATGGGTCAGAGTCTGAGAACAATGGATCAGAATCTGATAACAATGGGTCAGAATCTGAGAACAATGGGTCAGAATCTGATAACAATGGGTCAGAGTCTGAGAACAATGGGTCAGAGTCTGAGAACAATGTGTCAGAATCTGAGAACAATGGGTCAGAATCTGAGAACAATGGGTCAGAATCTGATAACAATGGGTCAGAGTCTGAGAACAATGGGTCAGAGTCTGAGAACAATGTGTCAGAATCTGAGAACAATGGGTCAGAATCTGAGAACAATGGATCAGAATCTGAGAACAATGGATCAGAATCTGAGAACAATGGGTCAGAGTCTGAGAACAATGGGTCAGAATCTGAGAACAATGGGTCAGAGTCTGAGAACAATGGGTCAGAATCTGAGAACAATGGGTCAGAATCTGAGAACAATGGGTCAGAGTCTGAGAACAATGGGTCAGAGTCTGAGAACAATGTGTCAGAATCTGAGAACAATGGGTCAGAATCTGAGAACAATGGGTCAGAATCTGATAACAATGGGTCAGAGTCTGAGAACAATGGGTCAGAGTCTGAGAACAATGTGTCAGAATCTGAGAACAATGGGTCAGAATCTGAGAACAATGGATCAGAATCTGAGAACAATGGATCAGAATCTGAGAACAATGGGTCAGAGTCTGAGAACAATGGGTCAGAATCTGAGAACAATGGGTCAGAATCTGAGAACAATGGGACAGAATCTGAAAACAATGGGTCAGAATCTGAGAACAATGGGTCAGAATCTGAGAACAATGGGTCAGAGTCTGAGAACAATGGGACAGAATCTGAAAACAATGGGTCAGAATCTGAGAACAATGGGTCAGAATCTGAGAACAATGGGTCAGAATCTGAAAACAATGGGTCAGAGTCTGAGAACAATGGGTCAGAGTCTGAGAACAATGGGTCAGAATCTGAGAACAATAGATCAGAATCTGAGAACAATGGGTCAGAGTCTGAGAACAATGGGTCAGAATCTGAGAACAATGGGTCAGAGTCTGAGAACAATGGATCAGAGTCTGAGAACAATGGGTCAGAATCTGATAACAATGGGTCAGAGTCTGAGAACAATGGGTCAGAATCTGAGAACAATGGGTCAGAATCTGAGAACAATAGATCAGAATCTGAGAACAATGGATCAGAATCTGAGAACAATGGGTCAGAATCTGATAACAATGGGTCAGAGTCTGAGAACAATGGGTCAGAATCTGAGAACAATGGGTCAGAGTCTGAGAACAATAGATTGGAATGTTACAACAATGAGCAAGAGTTTATCCTCAGAACTTCACGATCTTTCTACACATTATGATCGGTTCTCATTAGACTTTCGCATCTACCTCGCACTTCGGATTGCTCAATACATTTATTATCCCATCCTCGGTCTTGTTGGTGTCCCTGGTTAGTATCTGTTTCCAGGTATTTATTCCTTAAACCATGTTTAACTGTATTATATTCCTGTAATTTACTCTACCCTCCTTGCTGCTGTTGTTAATCCCGGTGAATATCTCCAGTAATTACCTTGATTAACCATGTTTAACTGCATTACTGCTCCTGTAATTTTCTCTACCCTCCTTGCTGCTGTTGTTATTTCTGCTGAATCTCTATCTCCAGAAATCAGCTGTATAAACCACTGCTAACGGTATTTCAGTTCTTGTAATTTGCTCTCTCCTCTTTGCTGCTGATACTGTCACTATTTCCAGCTAGGAGATCTGTAAACCCTGTTTACTGAAATACTGTTCTGGAACGTAAATTGTGGGAAGAGAGAAGACAGTGTCATTGGTCCATTGGTCTCCATCACAAACTCCATCCCCTATCTGTGAACCACATACCCGATCCTGAGGCTGAACCAGACAGTTTACAACCTCTGTGTTCTATTTTTACCTTACTTGAGTTCATCTCCAAATTCTCTCCATCACCAACCCTGCCTACTACCACCTGAGTAATATCACCCGTCTCCACTTCTGCCTCAGCCCATCTGCTGCAGAAACCCTCATATGTGCCTTTGTTAAATCCACACTTGAGTATTCCGAATCTCTCCTGGTCACCCTCCCAGTTATAAACCTCCATAAACCACAGCCCATCCAGAACTCTGATGCCTGTATCTTAACTCACACCAAATCCCGATCACCCATCACCCCTGTGCTCACTGATCTACATTGGCTCCCGGTCTGGCAGCACCTTAATTTTAATATTCTCATTCTTGAGTCTGTATCCCTCCATGGCCTCAAAACTCCATTAGTCCCATTCTCTTGTGCATTTCCCATATTTCTGCAAATAATATGCCTTCAATCTTTTCTCAATTCACTTTTTAAAGTGAATTTCTTTCTCTCTGTATCTGTTCCCAGCCACGATTTTCAACTCTACAGACCCACTGGTGCTGAGGGCGCAGAAGATGGGACCCATAAAATGATGCGAACCACACAGCCGGCCACTTTTAGTGTGGTCAGCACAGTGTCCCATGGTGGGCAGTACACTTGTGTGGTCAGCACAGTGCCCAATGGTGGACAATGCTCTCGTATGGTCAGCAAAATGCCCCACGCTGGACAGAGCTCCAAAATGGTCAGCACAGTGCCCCATGCTGGACAGGGCTCTAGTATGGTCAGCACAATGCCCCATGCTGGACAGGGCTCTAGTATGGTCAGCACAATGCCCCATGCTGGACAGGGCTCTAGTATGGTCAGCACAATGCCCCATGCTGGACAGGGCTCTAGTATGGTCAGCACAATGTCCCATGCTGGACAATGCTCTAGTATGGTCAGCACAATGCCCCATGCTGGACAGGGCTCTAGTATTATCAGCACAATGCCCCATGCTGGACAGGGCTCTTGTATGGTCAGCACAATGCCCCATGCGGGACAGAGCTCTAGTATGGTCAGCACAGTGCCCCATGCTGGACAGGGCTCCAGTATGGTCAGCACAATGCCCCATGCTGGACAGAGCTCTAGTATGGTCAGCACAATGCCCCATGCTGGACAGAGCTCTAGTATGGTCAGCACAGTGCCCCATGCTGGACAGAACTCTAATATGGTCAGCACAATGCCCCATGCTGGACAGAGCTCTAGTATGGTCAGCACAATGCCCCATGCTGGACAATGCTCCATTATGGTCAGCACAATGCCCCATGCTGGACAGGGCTCTAGTGTGGTCAGCACAGTGCCCCATGCTGGACAGGGCTCTAGTATGGTCAGCACAGTGCCCCATGCTGGACAGAGCTCTAGTATTATCAGCACAATGCCCCATGCTGGACAGGGCTCTAGTGTGGTCAGCACAATGCCCCATGCTGGACAGAGCTCTAGTATGGTCAGCACAATGCCCCATGCTGGGCAGAGCTCTAGTATGGTCAGCACAATGCCCCATGCTGGACAGAGCTCTAGTATTATCAGCACAATGCCCCATGATGGACAGGGCTCTAGTATGGTCAGCACAATGCCCCATGCTTCACAGGGCTCTAGTATGGTCAGCACAATGCCCCATGCTGGACAATGCTCCAGTATGGTCAGCACAATGCCCCATGCTGGACAGGGCTCTAGTGTGGTCAGCACAATGCCCCATGCTGGACAGAGCTCTAGTATTATCAGCACAGTGCCCCATGCTGGACAGGGCTCTAGTATTATCAGCACAGTGCCCCATGCTGGTCAGGGCTCGAGTATTATCAGCACAATGCCCCATGCTGGACAGAGCTCTAGTATGGTCAGCACAATGCCCAATGCTGGACAAAACTCTAATATGGTCAGCACAGTGCCCCATGCTGGACAGGGCTCTAGTATGGTCAGCACAATGCCCCATGCTGGACAGGGCTCTAGTATGGTCAGCACAATGCCCCATGCTGGACAGAGCTCTAGTATTATCAGCACAATGCCCCATGCTGGACAGAGCTCTAGTATGGTCAGCACAATGCCCCATGCTGGAAAGAGCTCTAGTATGGTCAGCACAATGCCCCTTGCTGGACAAAACTCTAATATGGTCAGCACAATGCCCCATGCTGGACAGAGCTCTAGTATGGTCAGCACAATGCCCCATGCTGACAATGCTCCAGTATGGTCAGCACAGTGCCCCATGCTGGACAGGGCTCTAGTGTGGTCAGCACAATGCCCCATGCTGGACAGAGCTCTAGTATTATCAGCACAATGCCCCATGCTGGACAGGGCTCTAGTGTGGTCAGCACAATGCCCCATGCTGGACAGAGCTCTAGTATGGTCAGCATAATGCCCCATGCTGGACAGAGCTCTAGTATGGTCAGCACAATGCCCCATGCTGGACAGAGCTCTAGTATTATCAGCACAATGCCCCATGCTGCACAGGGCTCTAGTATGGTCAGCACAATGCCCCATGCTTCACAGGGCTCTAGTATGGTCAGCACAATGCCCCATGCTGGACAATGCTCCAGTATGGTCAGCACAATGCCCCATGCTGGACAGGGCTCTAGTGTGGTCAGCACAATGCCCCATGCAGGACAGAGCTCTAGTATTATCAGCACAGTGCCCCATGCTGGACAGGGCTCTAGTATTATCAGCACAGTGCCCCATGCTGGACAGGGCTCGAGTATTATCAGCACAATGCCCCATGCTGGACAGGGCTCTAGCATTATCAGCACAGTGCCCCATGCTGGACAGAGCTCTAGTATGGTCAGCACAATGCCCAATGCTGGACAAAACTCTAATATGGTCAGCACAGTGCACATTGCTGGACAGGGCTCTAGTATGGTCAGCACAATGCCCCATGCTGGACAGGGCTCTAGTATGGTCAGCACAATGCCCCATGCTGGACAGAGCTCTAGTATTATCAGCACAATGCCCCATGCTGGACAGAGCTCTAGTATGGTCAGCACAATGCCCCATGCTGGAAAGAGCTCTAGTATGGTCAGCACAATGCCCCAAGCTGGACAAAACTCTAATATGGTCAGCACAATGCCCCATGCTGGACAGAGCTCTAGTATGGTCAGCACAATGCCCCATGCTGACAATGCTCCAGTATGGTCAGCACAGTGCCCCATGCTGGACAGGGCTCTAGTGTGGTCAGCACAATGCCCCATGCTGGACAGGGCTCTAGTATGGTCAGCACAGTGCCCCATGCTGGACAGAGCTCTAGTATTATCAGCACAATGCCCCATGCGGGACAGAGCTCTAGTATGGTCAGCACAGTGCCCCATGCTGGACAGGGCTCCAGTATGGTCAGCACAATGCCCCATGCTGGACAGGGCTCTAGTGTGGTCAGCACAGTGCCCCATGCTGGACAGAGCTCCAGTATGGTCAGCACAATGCCCCATGCTGGACAGAGCTCTAGTATGGTCAGCACAATGCCCCATGCTGGACAGAGCTCTAGTATGGTCAGCACAATGCCCCATGCTGGACAATGCTCCAGTATGGTCAGCACAATGCCCCATGCTGGACAGGGCTCTAGTGTGGTCAGCACAGTGCCCCATGCTGGACAGGGCTCTAGTATGGTCAGCACAGTGCCCCATGCTGGACAGAGCTCTAGTATTATCAGCACAATGCCCCATGCTGGACAGAGCTCTAGTATGGTCAGCACAATGCCCCATGCTGGACAGGGCTCTAGTATGGTCAGCACAATGCCCCATGCTGGACAGAGCTCTAGTATGGTCAGCACAATGCCCCAGGCTGGACAGGGCTCTAGTGTGGTCAGCACAGTGCCCCATGCTGGACAGAGCTCTAGTATGGTCAGCACAATGCCCCTTGCTGGACAGGGCTCTAGTGTGGTCAGCACAGTGCCCCATGCTGGACAGGGCTCTAGTATGGTCAGCACAGTGCCCCATGCTGGACAGAGCTCTAGTATGGTCAGCACAATGCCCCATGCTGGACAGAGCTCTAGTATGGTCAGCACAATGCCCCATGCTGGACAGAGCTCTAGTATGGTCAGCACAATGCCCCATGCTGGACAGAGCTCTAGTATGGTCAGCACAATGCCCCATGCTGGACAGAGCTCTAGTATGGTCAGCACAGTGCCCCATGCTGGACAGAGCTCTAGTATTATCAGCACAATGCCCCATGCTTGACAGGGCTCTAGTATGGTCAGCACAATGCCCCATGCTGGACAGAGCTCTAGTATTATCAGCACAATGCCCCATGCTGGACAGAGCTCTAGTATGGTCAGCACAGTGCCCCATGCTGGACAGGGCTCTAGTATGGTCAGCACAATGCCCCATGCTGGACAGAGCTCCAGTATGGTCAGCACAGTGCCCCATGCTGGACAGGGCTCTAGTATGGTCAGCACAGTGCCCCATGCTGGACAGGGCTCTAGAGTGGTCAGCATAGTGCCCCATGCTGGACAGGGCTCTGGTATGGTCAGCACAATGCCCCATGCTGGACAGAGCTCTAGTATGGTCAGCACAATGCCCCATGCTGGACAGGGCTCTAGTATGGTCAGCACAGTGCCCCATGCTGGACAGGGCTCTAGTATGGTCAGCACAATGCCCCATGCTGGACAGAGCTCTAGTATGGTCAGCACAATGCCCCATGCTGGACAGAGCTCTAGTATGGTCAGCACAATGCCCCATGCTGGACAGGGCTCTAGTATAGTCAGCACAATGCCCCATGCTGCACAGGGCTCTAGTATGGTCAGCACAATGCCCCATGCTGGACAGAGCTCTAGTATGGTCAGCACAGTGCCCCATGCTGGACAGAGCTCTAGTATGGTCAGCACAATGCCCCATGCTGGACAGGGCTCTAGTATAGTCAGCACAATGCCCCATGCTGCACAGGGCTCTAGTATGGTCAGCACAATGCCGCATGTTGGACAGAGCTCTAGTATTATCAGCACAATGCCCCATGCTGGACAGGGTTCTTGTGTGGTCAGCACAGTGCCCCATGCTGGACAGGGCTCTAGTGTGGTCAGCACAATGCCCCATGCTGGACAGGGCTCTAGTATGGTCAGCACAGTGC